>NC_036851.1:32830661-32864800 GCF_002910315.2 Salvelinus sp. IW2-2015 | reverse complement strand
CAGAAACAGACTCCATGAGGGTGGTATGAGGGCCCGACGTCCACAGGTGGGGTTGTGCTTACAGCCCAACACCGTGCAGGACGTTTGGCATTTGCCAGAGAACACCAAGAATTGGCAAATTCCCCACTGGCGCCCTGTGCTCTTCACAGATGAAAGCAGGTTCACACTGAGCACGTGACAGAGTCTGGAGACGCCGTGGAGAACGTTCTGCTGCCTGCAACATCCTCCAGCCTGACCGGTTTGGCGGTGGGTCAGTCATGGTGTGGGTGGCATTTCTTTGGGGCCGCACAGTCCTCCTTGTGCTCGCCAGAGGTAGCCTGACTGCCATTAGGTACCGAGATGAGACCTCAGACCCCTTGTGAGCCATATGCTGGTGCGGTTGGCCCTGGGTTCCTTCTAATGCAAGACAATGCTAGACCTCATGTGGCTGGAGTGTTTCAGCAGTTCCTGCAAGAGGAAGGCATTGATCTATGGACTGGCCCGCCCGTTCCCCAGACCTGAATCCAATTGAGCACATCTGGACATCATGTCTCGCTCCATCCACAACGCCACGTTGCACCACAGACTGTCCAGGAGTTGCGGATGCTTTAGTCCAGGTCTGGGAAGATCCCTCAGGAGACCATCCGCCACCTCATCAGGAGCATGCCCAGGCGTTGTAGGGAGTCATACAGGCACGTGGAGGCCACCACACACTACTGAGCCTCATTTTGACTGTTTTAAGGACATTACATCAAAGTTGGATCAGCCTGTAGTGTGGTTTTCCACTTTAATTTTGAGTGTGACTCCAAATCCAGACCTCCATGGGTTGATAAATTTGATTTCCATTGATAATTTGTGTGATTTTGTTGTCAGCACATTCAACTATGTAAAGAAAAAAGTATTTAATAAGAATATTTCATTCATTCAGATCTAGGATGTGTTATTTTAGTGTTCCCTTTATTTTTTGAGCAGTGTATTTTACCTCTTGGGGATGTCATCGAAAACATAATGTTAACTTTCCCTGCTATGCGGATGACACACAGCTGTACATTTCAATGAAACATGGTGAAGCCCCAAAATTGCCCCCGCTAGAAGCCTGTGTTTCAGACATAAGGTAGTGGATGGCTGAAAACTTTCTACTTTTAAACTCGGACAAAACAGAGATGCTTGTTCTAGGTCCCAAGAAACAAAGAGATCTTCTGTTGAATCTGACAATTAACCTTGATGGTTGTAAAGTCGTCTCAAATAAAACTGTGAAGGACCTCGGCGTTACTCTGGACCCTGATCTCTCTTTTGACGAACATATCAAGACCGTTTCAAGGACAGCTTTCTTCCATCTACGTAACATTGCAAAATTCAGAAACTTTGTCCAAAAATGATGCAGAAAAATATATCCATGCTTTTTTTACTTCTAGGTTAGACTACTGCAATGCTCTACTTTCCGGCTACCCGGATAAAGCACTAAATAAACTTCAGTTAGTGCTAAACACGGCTGCTAGAATCCTGACTAGAACCAAAAATGTTGATCATATTACTCCAGTGCTAGTCTCCCTACACTGGCTTCCTGTTAAGGCAAGGGCTGATTTCAAGGTTTTACTGCTAACCTATAAAGCATTACATGGCCTTGCTCCTACCTATCTTTCCGATTTGGTCCTGCCGTACATACCTACACGTACGCTACGGTCACAAGACACAGGCCTTCTAATTGTCCTTAGAATTAATAAGCAAACAGCTGGAGGCAGGGCTTTCTCCAATAGAGCTCCATTTTTATGGAATGGTCTGCCTACCCATGTGAGAGACGCAGACTCGGTCTCAACTTTTCAGTCTTTACTGAAGACTCATCTCTTCAGTGGGTCATATGATTGAGTGTATTCTGGCCCAGGAATGTGAAGGTGAACGGAAAGGCTCTGGAGCAACGAACCGCCCTTGCCATCTCTGCCTGGCCGGTTCCCCTCTCTCCACTGGGATTCTCTGCCTCTAACCCTATTACAGGGGCTGAGTCASTGGCTTACTGGTGCTCTTTCATGCCGTCCCTAGGAGGGGTGCGTCACTCGAGTGAGTTGAGTCACTGACGTGATCTTCCTGTCTGGGTTGGCGCCCCCCCTTGGGTTGTGCCGTGGCGGAGATCTTTGTGGGCTATACTCGGCCTTGTCTCAGGATGGTAAGTTGGTGTTTGAAGATATCACTCTAGTGGTGTGGGGGGTGTGCTTTGGCAAAGTGGGTGGGGTTATATCCTTCATGTTTGGCCCTGTCCGGGGGTATCATCGGATGGGGCCACAGTGTCTCCTGACCCCTCCTGTCTCAGCCTCCAGTATTTATGCTGCAGTAGTTTGTGTCGGGGGGGCTAGGGTCAGTTTGTTATATCTGGAGTACTTCTCCTGTCTTATTCGATGTCCTGTGTGAATTTAAGTAAACTCTCAAATTATTCTCTCTTTCTCTCTCTCTCTCTCTGAGGACCTGAGCCCTAGGACCATGCCTCAGGACTACCTGGCATGATGACTCCTTGCTGTCCCCAGTCCACCTGGCCGTGCTGCTGCTCCAGTTTCAACTGTTCTGCCTGCGGCTGACCTGACCTGACCCTGACCTGTTCACCGGACGTGCTACCTGTCCCGGACCTGCTGTTTTCAACTCTCTAGAGACCGCAGGAGCGGTAGAGATACTCTTAATGATCGGCTATGAAAAGCCAACTGACATTTACTCCTGAGGTGCTGACTTGCTGCACCCTCGACAACTACTGTGATTATTATTATTATTTGACCATGCTGGTCATTTATGAACATTTGAACATCTTGGCCATGTTCTGTTATAATCTCCACCCGGCACAGCCAAAAGAGGACTGGCCACCCCTCATAGCCTGGTTCCTCTCTAGGTTTCTTCCTAGGTTTTGGCATTTCTAGGGAGTTTTTCCTAGCCACCGTGCTTCTACACCTGCATTGCTTGCTGTTTGGGGTTTTAGGCTGTGTTTCTGTACAGCACTTTGAGATATCAGCTGATGTAAGAAGGGCTATATAAATAAATTTGATTTGATGTGCAACACTGTACTTATAGTGAATCAGAGGTTTGAGACATCTGTGGCCAAATAATAGAATTTCACAATCTGATCTTCATCCATTTGTCCCTTTGTACGGTGCTCCCTTCTGATGCAAGAGAGTCTGTAAAACTACCAAGTAAATTGGATATGGTTTGTTCATTTCTATGAGCTGTACAGGTCAGATGACCGCGGAAAGGCGAACTTGAGGTTACGCTACCTGCCATGGCGCTGGTGCTGCCRTGTGCCCAGCAGGAGCCACAGTATTGGGGGATGTGCTGGTTGCGGGTGGTGCTGACGTAGTTGGTGCCGTTGATGTTCCTCCAGTCCCACGTCTTGGGGAGCTCATTGAGTTTCAGGAACTTGTGGGGTCTAGGCAACGTCCTGATGAAAGATATGACATCAGGGTACAAGGTTCTCGAGACAGAATTCTAATGTAGAGCAGCTAAAACAGTCTCAGCAAGCATGACGGGTAACAAAATGCAGTGTGCACTTATAAGGTCCCATACCATGACGGGACAATTCAAAACCTGACCAGGGGTGTAATCATTAGTCCAAACAGTTGCAAAATGGGTTGCAAGTAAAACAAATTTCGATTGGACAAATTCAGGTATATCCCTCCCAGTTTCGTGCARTTTGCTTTCGTTTAAGAAACGTTTAGCAACAGGAAGAAAAAAAATATTTAAATTAATCGGTGTAATGAATACACCCCTGATCGAACTTGGCAGATCTACCTCTCCATTCGAAGGTCAAGCACTCAAAAGCATCCACAGCACAATCATACTTTCAAAACTCAGAAGCCAAATAGCTACTACTGTTGAAAGGGCCATGCATGTTTCTGGAGACATCCAATTGTCAAATTATATATTTGAAGAGGGCAGAATTTTGAGTGCCCAATAGCAAAATGGGATGAAAAGCTTTAAAAAGTCAGGTCCCAAACAATTTCTGCCCATGCTACTGGAGACCCAGTCATCTTCTTCCACTCACAGACATGTCAGAACTTTGCTACCTTGTTTCCACCCTCGGCTTTGATTGCTTCATTGATTTCAAACTTTGGATAGCCATGATATGCCTTTTCTGTAATAAACTGATTAACACTTGAGTCAAAATCACAGGGGGTAAAAATTCTGCACTTGAATATTGTTTAAAGAAGAAAGTTATGTAGTAGCCTACCAATCAGCTAATTTTCATTCTGGGACAATTCTGCAGGAACTTGGCAACATTTGAACCATTATTAAAACTTATGAAAGAATTACATGCAATAAACTCATACTCAGTTACTGACCAATGATATCAATTGAATGCAGAAGATGCAGGTAATTCACACCTGAACAAATAAAGAACACTTAAACACTAGACAGTTGAAACCACTAGAGACAAGCGCCATAGACTTAGACATCGCATCATTGTATCGGTCCCATTATGGCGTGTGTGGGCGATGGACAGCGCCATTGAGACCATCTCCATTTTGAAGTAGTCMATTTTCTTCTACTACTTCTATGAGTTGGAAAACAAAGGTTGCATACTGCCACCTGTATTATGTTTGAACCACTGAGGTATAATAAGAAATGGACTGTCTACGATGTCCGTTGTTTTCAAGGGAATCTACTCACTTTCACATACATGGAACTTCTATATCCGGTTTGCATCTGGTTTATAAGGAGCAACATCACATGCGCACTAGCACTCAGTGCGCACAGAGAACAGCCCGAGAAGCGAAGACGTCATCACTTCATCCATAAACATTGGATGAATATAAAAGGTTAATATCTTATGTTAATATCTTCAGCAGTGAGTGATAGGTCTCAGCGACAACTACTTATACAATTTAATGGATGTTTTGTGCAAAGACCAGAACCCATGCTAGACCAGAACCCTGTCCCATTGGTTAACAGGTATAAAGCCAAGGTTGGTGATCAAAATCAAATCGTATGTCACATGCACCGAAAACAACAGTGAAATGCTTACTTACAAGCACTTAAACAATGCAGATAAGAAAAATAAGTGTTAAGTAAAAAATAAAAATAAATGTCTGGGTAGCCATTTGATTAGCTGTTCAGGAGTCTTATGGCTTGGGGGGTAGAAGCTTTAAGAAGCCTTTTGAACCTAGACGGTGCTCCGGTACTGCTTGCCGTGCGTTAGCAGAGAGAACAGTCTATGACTAGGGTGGCTGGAGTCTTAGACAATTTTTAGGACCTTCCTGAGACACCGCCTGGTATAGAGGTCCTGGATGGCAGGAAGCTTGTCCCCRGTGAYGTACTGGGCCGTTCGCACTACCCTCTGTAGTGCCTTGCGGTCAGAGGCCGAGCAGTTTCCATACCAGGCTGTGATGCAACCAGTCTAGATACTCGATGGTGCAGCTGTAGAACCTTTTGAGGATCTCAGGCCCCATGCCAAATCTCCTGATGGGGAATAGGCTTTGTCATGCCCTCTTCACAACTGTCTTGGTGTGTTCGGACCATGATAGTTTGTTGGTGATGAGGACACCAAGGAACTTGAAGCTCTCAACCTTCTCCACTGCAGGCCCGTCGATGAGAATGGGGGCGTGCTTGGTCCTCCTATTGTAGTCCACAATCATCTCCTTTGTCTTGATCATATTGAGGGAGAGGTTGTTATCCTGGCACCACACGGCCAGGTTTCTGACCTTCTCCCTATAGGCAGTCCCATCGTTGTTGGTGATCAGGCCTACCACAGTTGTGTCTTCGGCAAACTTAATGGTCTTGGAGTCGTGCCTGGCCATGCAGTCATGAGTGCACCTGTGGGTGGCCTGTGGGTGACCTGTCAGGAAGTCCAGGATCCAGTTGCAGAGGGAGGTGTTTAGTACCAGGGTCCTTACCTTAGTGATGAGCTTTGAGAGTACTATGGTGCTGAACTCTGAGCTGTAGTCAATGAATAGCATTCTCACTTACGTGTTCCTTTTGTCCAGGTGGGAAAGGGCAGTGTTTTCACACTTTATTTAACTAGGCATTTTAGTTAAGAACAAATTCTTATTTACAATGAGCTTAGGAACATTGTGTTAATTGCCTTGTTCAGGGGCAGAACGACCGTTTTTTTTTACTTTGTCAGCTCAGGAATTCGGTTCGGTCTAACCAGACTACCTGCCGCCCCACTCGGTCTCTTTTACACAACTTTTGTGAACTCGGAACGCGGTTCGCTGATTTTTTTGTGCAGTGTGAACACGCCAAGGGAACCCATCAAAAGAGCCCCCGAAACGAACTCGAGAGATGGTCCGAGTTCGGTTCACTTACAGCAATGCGAATACAAAGTCCCCCAGGTTCGCTTGTCATTATTCCCGCACAAGGCTGCTGCAGCAACGTTTCCCTGCCATAACTCCTCACATTGGTGCCACAAAAGAGAGAAGATGATGTACAGGTTCACGGAACAAAGTTGTGCTGTTTTTGCATATTCATTAGCGAGTGTCGAATAATGCAGAGAAAAGCCTATAGATCACATATTGCAAAGAGAGCTTCATACACTGTTTATTCGATTGTGGGGTTTGAATAGTGTGAGGAGACAACATATTTAGTGAGTACCACAACATAGGGTACAAAAGCAATTACTTAAAGGAGCAGCAACCTACATCGGGTGTACACTTTTCAATTACGGCATTATTTAATCGAGTTATTTTCTGCTATTTCTTCTGTTACCAATCATATTCACATGTTAATACTATCTCATTACATTCATACATTTTAGACATTTAGCAGACTATTTTCCAGAGCGACTTACAATTTGTGCGTTCATCTTAAGGTCGCTCGGGGAAACAACAAGCCATCACAATCGTATCAAGTACATTTTCCCCTCAAAGTATTCATCACTAAAAGTCAGTGYAAGCGGGGAAAAAATGTGTTCCTTTATGTCTCATCTCTTAATTAAATGCAAGCAATTATATCAAGGTACATCATTCCATCAAGGTCTGATGGAATGGCTTGTCCTGCACTTTGCAAAAACCCAGAGTGCATTGAGTGAATGTTGGGAAAAGATCTTGGTTCCTTTCTAAACATAGTGATGTGAATGCAAAAGATGACTCGGACCACTAAATATTTGAATTTAACTGGCAAAAGAGTTGAGTCCTTATTCAAAGGCAAGGGCAGTGTGAATACAAAGATAACGGAGTTATTTTGCTCTTTTTTTACCCCAGACTTCATTTAAAAAATGACTGGGATCTGTTATTTTAAAGAGGACTGTGTGAAAACACCCTGATACAACTGGAAAGAAAATTACTAGAACCATGTAGCAACAACTTTAGCTACTATTTTTAGCTGGAGAGCAAGTACTAGTCAGCAAACATATCAAATGAGCTGACAGAAGACAGCTAAAGTTACCTGACTCCATTGTGCTTGGTCAGCTTGGGTCGATAGCATGGCTGTTTCTCGTTAAAGTAGCGTCCAGCAAAGACACCAGACAACATAAACACAAACAACAACAGTGCTCGAGCCATGTTGGAAAAGATCAGTCATATGACTTCCTAGGAACTTGTTTTTTAAAAATAGTTTCACCCGAGGGTCAACCTGAACAGGGCGCAGGCGCAGCGCAGATAGGCGCAGCGCAGACTGTGTCAAAAGGATTATACTTCCCTGTCATTGATGACCTGTTTTACAGACAGGACGATATGATTCTCACTGCACAGTTAGACCTATGTGCATAACCACATAGCAAATGTCATCCCATGATTAGTGACTCACTACATACAGTATATCAGGAAGAGCTGAATTGATTTTGTTTTACAAACGTTGCACCTTCTAATTAATTAAGAAACCAACCAACTGAACGCCCTTTAAAGCTAGAATATTTAGCTTCTACGTCAATTTGTGGACTTGATGATATATACCCATTGATAAACCCAAACATAAAAGCTTGTTTTACTCCAATGTGTGTAAAAATGTAAACAAACACTAGTGATAGCCTCAAAACATAGTTAAAGCTACAATATGTTACTTTTATGAATTTAAGAGTGGTTGGAGAGGTTTACAGCCGCTGTTCTGCTATGGGGACAACAAATCGCATTGTTAGGGAGGAGACAAGCATCTTGACATTATATCCTGTATCTCTGGAGTTATTACATTTCTACAGGCCCCATCCCTCAGGTTATAACCAATCCATGGCTATTGTTTGCTAAAATAACTTGAGCCATCTTTGTTGTGAGAAGTGCTGCATCTCTGCAGGATATTCCATTTCTGTCATTGTCTACCTCAACCATGGGGACATTTAGGTCATCATCTTCAATTGTGAAGCACTGCTGTTGCAATTATGACAATGCAGAATGTTCTTGGTTAAAAGTACAATGTGTTTGAGACACTGGAAACGAATTCAACACACCAAACATGAGCTCCACTACACCTCTGGTGTGGATATGAGCTTGGTTGTACCATTGTTGCTCAGGTCCTATTGCATGAACAGAGGGGGTGAACAAGAAGTTCGTCTATGTATACCCACTGTCACCACGTATGATTTCACTATGTTGTCCTCCTTCAAGCTGAGCGTACAAAGAGGAGTTTTGGAAAAAWTTTGAGTCATGAGTTGTACCTTTCCAGGGTGCAACAATGTTGGAAAACTGCAAACTGGGAGTGTACACACACTCTGCACATTTGAGAACCAGTTTTTACAATTCCTGTACTCCTCAGCATATGCTGTAGTAGAGGGATACTTAATGGGAATATGACATCCATCTATACAGCCAATGACTCCAGGCCAGTTCCCATATTCATAAAACTCTACCTTGTAGTTGGCGTGGGCTGCAGGGAACTTGATGTAATTGTCTTTCAGTTCACATATAGCAGTGCAGACTGGACTAATCTGCATGCAGTCAGTTCACTTACCCMACACAAATCTCCTGTTTCACGATGAAGGTTTCAGATGCCAAAAACCTCCGTATTTGTAGGGAAGGAGGAATGGGCCTTCCCCTAAGAGTCAGATGAAAGCCTTGCCTCAAGCAAACAAATGATCTCAGCTGCATTTACTTTGTACATACAGAAACGGTCATGGAAAATGTATTTAATCTAACTCATTCAGTGGGTTGCTCCTGTCGATAACCGCCCTTCTGTCTGTCCTTGGTGGTGCTCTTTGATCATTGACAGTCCAGGTAATCCATTTCCCTCCATTGCCAATGTTAACCTGGGTGCCACTATCCATTAATCTGAAGTTGAACCTGCCACTAGCCTTCTGGAAATCAGACTTTTTCCATCTAAACTAGGGCATTTCTGAGAAATGCCATTTCAGTCAATTGAGTTTAAAAAGTGCAAATTTWATCTAAGATTAGGTTTAATCGGCCCGCAAAACCACCCATTATGTTGGGGTCTTAGGCCTAACTACATTACATTTACGTCATTTAGCAGATGCTCTTATCCAGAGCGACTTACAAATTGGTGCATTCACCTTATGATATCCAGTGGAACAACCACTTTACAATAGTGCATCTAACTCTTTTAAGGGGGGGGCGGGGGTTAGAAGGATTACTTTATCCTATCCTAGGTATTCCTTAAAGAGGTGGGGTTTCAGGTGTCTCCGGAAGGTGGTGATTGACTCCGCTGACCTGGCGTCGTGAGGGAGTTTGTTCCACCATTGGGGTGCCAGAGCAGCGAACAGTTTTGGTCTGTAACCTGATTGATGTGTGCATAAATGTGAGAAGCCAGCCTATGTGACCAGGTGTTGAATGCAAATACCCAGGAGACARCAACTTTACCTTAGCTCCAGGGATAGCTCAGTCATGAGTGCCATAGTTGGCCAAACCAAGCAGATTAGTGTTGGTTCAAAGTGGTAACCCAAATTAAATATATACAAAAATAAAACTAGAGGAAAGCATAAATTATAGGTTAACTAACAAAAACCCCACAAACACTGGCAGGCCAAGAAGCCTCTGGTCACAGAATGCCAATCATCCGGATTACTTACACCTGTCGATTCATCCAGGCAGAGAAGAGCCCTTGACCCAGTTGGTGCTGCCACCTGGGGATGGAGTATGGTGGAAGTGTATCTTGGTAATATGTTGCCTGGCTGCTAACACTGAACTACCCCCCCATATCACAAGACCCGCATCAATAGTTTATGGTTTGCTTGCTACTTATACATTTATTACAGGCAAGTTTGTCAACATTATTTTATGCAGTTATCATTTTACAAGGAATAAGATTATTCCAAAAGATCTATCTTTATTCACAAGTTATTCCCAATGTCCATAAAGACAAATTTGGCAACAGTGGATAAGCTATGGCCGCAAACCAAAATATGTGTTCGYCTAGCGAATTTACTCAAGACACACATTGAAAGAAAAAGGAAACAATCACTTAGCACACAGGATCGCTTGGATCACATCCCTCATTCAGTTACTTTAACAGTCAAGTTCAGACTGTATTTTGATTTTATTTTCAGAAATTGTAATAATGCTCTTGTAATTTATTCAAGCACAGCAAAACCTTTAAGTCTACAACATGCTATAAACATKTGCATATTCATAATTCCATCCAATTCTTTGTGGGACAAAGAATCAAAGACAGTCAATTAAATACAACACAAACAAATCTGAGAGAAATTCTAGCCACCTGCTCTTTTTCCCCCACATTTTATTCACTGCATCGTGAAGAAGTAGACTAAGAATTGACGATTGGAAATGCTTTCTAGGTAAACAGTGCATGTCAGTGTAAAGAGGGGAGGTGTGTGGGTCTGGAGTTCGTGAGGCAGAGGAGTCCAGAGGTGGCTGCTTAGAGGTTTTACACCAGTCTCCGCCTTTTGCTGTCGCGCGCCATCGGTTCCCCGGACGCAGCATTTATTCTGGCCGCCCCCAGAGGAGACACCTGGTTGAGCATGGGGTCGTCGGAAGCCTGGCCAAACAGAGCCATGAGCAGAGCCACGCCGAAGCCAGTAGCACGCTCCCCCTGCAGAGAGGAAGGAAGAGAATGATAGAACAGGTTACACCATGACTCAAATCTATTTTTGTTCCCAGCCCCCGCTCCATTAGCTCTTACACATTTGTTTTTTCACCGATCTGCAAGCACTAGATAGATAAGGTATACGGAGGATGATCCTTTTGTTCCCCATTTGTTTGAGCTGGGTTGAAGCAGGTTAGAGCACACTTTCTGAAGAGACTGTTTATTTGACTCTGTCAAGATATGGGAGTGGCTGAAATGGATTTAATAGATTATGTCTATACTTCMAAAAGATTTAATAAAAAAGGGGTTTCCGGGACACATTAAGCCTAATCCTGAACTAAAAAGCATTTTCAGTGGGGATTCGCCATTAGGTTGGCTTTTTAGTCCATGACTTGGCTTAAATTGGTGTCCAGGAAAACACCCCCACTAAACCCAAATATCCAGTCACTCACAGCATGGACGGGCGAGGCTATGTCCACATGGACCCAGACCCCAGGCCAGTCGAAGCCCAGGTGAGAGCCGATGAAGAGGCCGGCACAGGAGCTCGTAGCATTCTCCCGGTCCTTTCACACACACAGAAAAGGGATACATTTACATTTTAGTCATTTAGCAGATGCTCTTATCCAGAAAATATATAATAGGGTGAAGGAAAATGAACAACAATCATGATAGGCTGTAGAAGCATTAACTCCTTGTACGGAGCTACTTGATTGTACTCCGATCCAGGAATAGGACCTGGTAGACTGGGCATACAGCAGAGAGAAGAGTAGTAGTGCCACTCACAGCCACAGAGTTCTTCATGTCTGCCACAGCTGAGGTGAACTCACTGAAGTGCAGCTCTGGGCAGTAGACCAGTGGGTGAGCCAGGTCTCCGCTGCTGCGGCCTGCACTCACACATGCCATCTCCCACTGCTCACTGTTGGTCATCACAGCACAATGGTACTTCCCTGTGGAGATCCCCTAGGAAAGAGACAAATTAAACCATTGTTTGAAACATATACTTATGTAGTAATTTGTTATACAGGAACTATGGTAATGAACTAAAGTGAAAGGTGGTAATAAGAAGTTCAATGACGTGTGTATTGAGTACAAATTCACCTAACGCTTATGATGTCAGCAACAAAAAACAGCCTTGTTTTTGTGCATCAGACCTCAGTAACATTTCACTAGCGAACTACTTCACTGGGTAGCCAAAATAATACTGTGTGGTGCATGTGACTTTCAGAATGAGCTCATCAGTGCATCATGAGGGTTACCACATGATGTGGCTTTATCAGTCAGCACAAGCTGCGTTTTGAGTTAGAACAACTATTATAAGGAAATATTTAGGCCTAATGATTTTGTTTGACACAAACACACCATCCATTTGTGTGAGACAACCTTGATACGTTGCTTTGAGGTCCTCAGAATGTGGCGAGTTTTAGCTGTAGCCCACGAAAATTTCAGTTAGGGCAAAGATCAGCTAGATTAAAAAACTTACTTGGTATAATTATGTCTGTCACAAGCCCTGTTGACCCTTGCACATGTTCATTTCAGCCTATATATGGCTCTGATCAAAGTGCAGTGACTGTTACAGCCCTGACCGGCTTTTATGAGGGTTTCAACAATGTACATGGTGGTGTGACTAACTTGTGCTACCATAACATACATATAAACTATTATTCGCCGTTAGTCAGCACCTCCACACACATTTTTCTGAGTGTGCACCAGCTCATGTTTTATTAATCTAACATTTATTACCTAACCATCACTTCTGAAAATGTTCCGACCAAATATTATAGAAATACAAATATATCGAATGCCTAGAGGCTTAAATCTATTCTAGAAGGGCAAAACTATATCCATTGCTTGAAGGACAATGACAATACGTGATTAAAGAACTGTGGGGCACCAAAGTAATGTAGGTGTGTGTTGTTGCCAAAGATGCAGTGCTGTGGCCCTAGAAGAGCCTGCCAGTCACACACCTGTGCCCCTGTCAGGGTGGCCATATCCAGGATGATGTCAGCAGAGAGGTCCTTGCTGGCATACACCACACCATCAGACAGCACCAGCCTGCCCTCGGCATCAGTGTTGTTGATCTCCACTGTCCTTCATCAGAAAGGCAGCAAAAAAACAAAAAAAGGCTATTCATACCACAAACTAAGCCAGCATCGTAATAATGGATCCTTGGTCAAAAATCAGCCAATTGTGTCTTTCCCACACAAAGCCCATCAGAAGGAAAAACCCTACTTTCCTCTATCAGGTTACCATTGTATTAGCCTGTTTTCCATTACTTTGCCTAACTGGTTTAAATTAATCAACATTTAGGAGGGTACTCACTTTCCAGAGTAGAGTGTGTGGATGTCATCTGGCCGTGTTGCAGCGGGTCCGACTGCATTCTCTGCCAGGCAGAATACGGCATGGAGATTGTCTTTGAAGCCCTGAAAAAAAGACATGCATTTCAAAAAAAGGTCTGCACACAACTTTTCAAACACTCAATACAATCCCATAGGGTGTCTCCAAACAGGACCTTATGTTGCAAAATAAGAGGTTGATTTGAAAGATTAACCAGGGGTAGTAGGTAGATCTCACCTGTTTGACAGTAGCTTTGAAAGCTCCTAAAATGGCTGCGGCCCCACCACAGTCTCTCTTCATCCCAGGCATGTTGGTCTTGATGTGAAAAAAAAAGAGCACATTCATCCTTTACAACATTGTAACTGAATACTTATTTCGCTGGCTACTGTTATATATCCATTTATTTATACAAAAGACAGAATGATCACATCATGGACCTGTTCCAAGTGGCACCCCATTCCCTTTATAGTACACCACTTTAGACAAGGGCCCATAGGGCTCTGTTCAAAAGTACTGCACTATAGGGAACATGGTGCCATTTGGGATGCAGCCCAACTGACAAGCCTCATGCTTGCCTTTACCTTTCCCTTGATGCTGAGGCCTCCAGTGTCATATACGATTCCCTTGCCCACCCATGCAATAGTCTGGGTGGCGCCATCTGGTTTGTGGCTCAGGACTGCCAGAGCAGGGGGGTTCACCGCTGCCTTGCCCACTCCATAGATCCCTGAGGGCCCAAACAGTCCAAAGTGATTGAGTTGATAACTCAATATTAGTTTGTGGTTATCAGGGAAAACAACCATGAGTGTATCTGCATCACATGACAACTCAAACTAAAATACAAGCTTTATTCCAATGTGGGAAAACTAATTTGACATTCCTTTTGGCCTAAATCTTTTGGGCCCCATTAATTAGCTAGTTTTACTGAGAAAGTAATACATCAAAATAGAAATATTGCACATTCAAAGACAAACAGAGAGGAGAACCAACCCCCAAAAAACTCAAAAAGTGGAAGAAAGCGTGTGGTCATCATACATGCGAGCTGATACATATGATAAAAAAAATATAAAAAAAATGTAAAGAGTGCAGCCAGTTTGAAAATACCTTTTTCTAACTGGACCACACAGTTTGTGTGATGGGAAGCAAAGCACCAAACAGATTTGAGTCCCAATTAGAGTATGGGAGCAGAGTTGCTTTGGCGTACCAAATTCTTTCCAACCGTTCCGCTAAAAAACACTCTCAAACCGTTCCGCTAAACTGACACTCCAAATTCACTCCATTCCTTAAAATCACCATTTAACCAACACCCATCTATTTTTGTGACTACTTGGTTTTGAAGTATTGAAAACAAACCATATGATTTTTATATAAAGTATTTTAATAAACATGAAAAGGCGACTAAAAGCATTCACAATTTCAAATATGCGAGGTGTCGCATTAAACTGCATATAAACACTTTAAATAGGTCAAGAACCAGATGGGTAGCCTAAATTCAGCCTATTATTTCAAGGCTATAGCCTACAAATAAATAGTGAAGCATTAAGCGCTCAGCATTTAAACATTTTGTTGTATTAAGTCATTATACTCTATAAATTGTGCATATAGGCTGTGACTTAATTATAATTCACTTTTAGAAACACGAGTTTGGCCAGAGCGTGGCTTCAGGCTCATGTGATGGTGCCTGCAGAGCAGGCCAGCAGCAGAGAATACCCTCTCTGCGCTTGCAGAGCCACTGGGGATGCTAAACACCCTTCGGGCCACTCTTGCCAGGGAGGCAGTATTGCAGTGTTGTTTTTGTATTTTTCTATAGGTAGGCCTGACATTTTTTATAACCCTATCAAAACAGAAAGCTCCTTTAAAGGAGGTAATATGTCAGGCCTATTGGGCCAAAATCAATGATAGCCTATTGTATAGACATTAGAATGAAAATTAAGAGATCAGATTTTTTGTTTATAAATACTTTTCTACAATGACAGTTAGCTACCCACCTCATTCCTTTCTTTTAGCATGTGCACGTAGTAGACCATCATGCTTTCGGGATACGCGTCTTTTCAGATTCCACGATGACTAGTTGTGGACACTACAACATATTCCCTCTCTTGCCCTTGGCCCTCCTCAGCTTTGTAAGTCACCTTGATTCTGCACCGGTGTGTTTTATCAGTTCATTAAAATATTTAGGAAACTCACATAATCTGGTCCCAAAACATAGAAGCATAACACATTGCCAAGACCCTCCTGTCCTGATACACTACCTCCAAATCCTTTCTGTTTCAGTTCCTCTCCTCGAATGATAACAGGAGAAATGCCCAGTTCAGTCCCCACTGCCTTAATCTCCTGAAGACAAAAAGGCATACCCAGTCAAAAAAGTACATTTTGTTTAATTAAGTTGTTTTAAGAAGTCACTGTCGATTGTCCATTACTTGGGTGCTATTGCTTTATGGTAGCGTCCCAAATGGCACCCTAAACCCTATATAGTGCACTACGTTGAGCAAAGCCCATATGGCTAAAAAGCCGTGCCCTATGTAGGGAATAGGGTGCCATTTGGGACGCACACGATAACTACATTAGGATATCACTTGCCTCCAAGAAGTGATCAGTATTCATCTCATTGCACGGTGTGTCCACAATCCGTGCTGCCAGTCTCACTCCATCAGCAGCATTGGCAAGACACTGGCAAAAGCCAAAGCATAAATTACGTTAATTTGTGTCTTTTAGCAGATGCTCCTATCCAGAGAGAATTACAACCATGCAAACATGTACTCTAGATTTACATGTATGCATGTACAGTGCATTCGGAAAGTATTCAGACCCCTTGACTTTTTCCACTGTTAGATTACAGCCTCATTAGAAAATACCCCCCTCAATCTACACACAATACCCCATAATGACAATGCGAAAACAGGTTCAGAATCTTTTGCAAATGTATTACAAATGAAACATCACAGCTACATTAGTACTCAGACTCTTTACTCAGTACTTTCTAATTGCTGCCAAAGCTGCTTCAACAGCCTCAAGTCTTCTTGGGTATGACATTAGAAGCTTAGCACACCTATATTTGAGGAGGTGACCCCATTCTTCTCTGCAGATCCTCTCAAGCCCGGTCAGGTTTGATGGGGAGCGTTGTTGCACAGCTATTTTCAGGTCTCTCCAGAGATGTTCGATCGGGTTCAAGTCCGGGCTCTGGCTGGGCCACTCAAGGACATTCAGAGACTTATCCCAAAGCCACTCTTGCATTGTCTTGGCTGTGTGTTTAGGGTCGTTGTCCTGTTGGAAGGTGAACCTTCACCCAGTCTGAGGTCCTGAGCGCTCTGGAGAAGGTTGGCATCAAGGATCTCTGTTTACTTTGCTCCGTTCATCTTTCCCTCAAACCTGACGAATCTCCCAGTCCCTGCCTCTGAAAAACATCCCCACAGCATGATGCTGCCACCACCATACTTTACCATAGAGATGGTGCCAGGTTTCCTCCAGACGTGACGCTTGGCATTCAGGCCAAAGTGTTCAATCTTGATTATCAGACCAGAGAATCTTGTTTCTCATGGTCTGAGACTCCTTTAGGTGCTTTTTGGAAAACTCCAAGCGGGCTGTCATGTGCCTTTTACTGAGGAGTGGCTTCTGTCTGGCCACTACCATAAAGGCCTGATTGGTGGAGTGCTACAGAGACGGTTGTCCTTCTGGAAGGTTCTCCCATCTCCAGAGGAACTCTGGTGCTCTGTCATAGTGATCATTGGGTTCTTGGTCACCTCCCTGACCAAGCCCTTTTCCCTCGATTGCTCAGTTTGGCCGGGTTGCCAGCTCTAGGAAGAGTTTTAGTGGTTCCAAACTTGTTCCATTTAAGAAAGTAGGCCACTGTGTTCTTGGGGACCTTCAATACTGCAGACATTTTTTGGTACCCTTCCCCAGATCTGTGCCACAACACAATCCTGTCTTGGAGTTCTACGGACAATTCCTTCGACCCCATGGCTTGTTTTTTGCTCTGACTTGCACTGTCAACTGTGGGACCTTATATAGACAGCTGTGTGCCTTTCCAAATCATGTCCAATCAATTGAATTTACCACAGGTGCACTCCAAGTTGATGATTAATGGAATGAGGATGCACCCGAGCTCAATTTCAAGGCTCATATCAAAAGGGTCTGCATACTTAAATAGGGTATCTGTTTTTTATTTTTAAGAAATTTGCAAAAATGTCTAAAGACCTGTTTTTGCTTCGTCATTATGGGGTAACGTGTGTAGACTGATGAAAAAAACATGTATTTAATCAATTTTAGAATAAGGGAAGGGGTCTGAATACTTTCCGAACACACTATACATACCACAACAGCCAAAATTAGAGGTCGACCAACTAATCGGAATGGCCGATTAATTAGGGCCGATTTCAAGTGTTCATAACAATCGGTAATCGGCATTTTTGGACGCCGATTATGACCGATTATATTGCAATCCACGAGGAGACTGAGTGGCAGGCTGACCACCTGTTACCCGAGTGCAGGCAGCAAGGCGCCATGGTAAGTTGAGCATTAACACTAGCATTAACCTTATCTTATAAAAAACAATCAATCTTCACATAATCACTAGTTGACTACACATGGTTGATGATATTACTAGTTTAATTAGTTTGTCCTGTATTGCATATAATCAATGCGGTGCCTGAAATTGTGTCACTTCTCTTGCATTCAGCGTAAGCAGTCAAGGTATATGCAGCAATTTGGGCCACCTGGCTCGTTGCGAATTCATTTGCCAGAATTTTACATAACATTGAAGGTTGTGCAATGTAACAGCAATATTTAGACTTAGGGTTGCCACCCATTCGATAAAATATGGAACGATTCAGTATTTCACTGAAAGAATAAACGTTTTATTTTCAAAATTATAGTTTGCGGATTTGACCATATTAATGACCTAAGGCTCGTATTTGTGTGTGTTATTATATTATAATTAAGTCTATGATTTGATAGAGCAGTCTGACTGAGCGGTGGTAGGCAGCAGCAGGCTCGTAAGCATTCATTCAAACAGCACTTTCCTGCATTTGCCAGCAGCTCTTCGCTGTACTTCAAGCATTGCGCTGTTTATGACTTCAAGCCTATCAACTCCCGAGATTAGGCTGGCAATACTATAGTGCCTATAAGAACATCCAATAGTCAAAGGTCTATGAAATACAAATGGTATAGAGAGACATAGTCCTATAATAACTACAACCTAAAATTTCTTACCTGGGAATATTGAAGACTCATGTTAAAAGGAACCACCARCTTTCATATGTTCTCATGTTCTGAGCAAGGAACTTAAACGTTAGCTTTTTTACATGGCACATATTGCACTTTTACTTTCTTCAAAACTGTGTTTTTGCATTGTTTAAACCAAATTGAGCATGTTTCATTATTTGAGACTAAATAGATTTTATTTATTTATTATATTAAGTTAAAATAAAAGTGTTCATTCAGTATTGTTGTAATTGTCATTTTATATATATCCGATTAATCGGTATGGGCTTTTCTTGGTCCTCCAATAATCGGCATCGGTGTTGAAAAATCATAATCGGTCTACCTCTAGTCAAAATAACACATGGGACATTTGTTCAGAAAATGCAAGGGGTGTAACCGTTTGCTAAACCTACGTTTCGGTATGTATTGCAGTTTTGGGGTCATGGTTCGGTACAGGAGGAAAATGAAATGCCAATTAGGCTTGGGCAGTATCCAGATCGTCATAACTTTATACTGACCTTGTGCCATGCCGGGATATTCAGAAATACCGTCACTGTTTTCAAATCCCCACTGATAGCATTGCTAACCTTCGGTTTCCAGAGTAACAAGTACATTTAAAACCCCATAGAGAAAGCTAACTAAATGCTAACGAGCGCATTGCAAACATTTTGTACAGTTTCTGACCTAAACAAGTAACAAAAAAAATGCTACTCACAGTTTGCTGCAAGCACAAAACATATATTAGCCAGCGAGGCTCTTGGTCCACGAGGAGATTCTCTGTTGTTACCAAGAAAATTCTTGATTTGGGAAGACGCTAACCACTTAACTAGATGGCTAACTAGCTACTACATTTGCAAACAAAATGCAAAACTGCAGAGCATGTAGCACATTTTAGACAGTTAACAGTTATATCTAGCAGGCAAACATTACGTTTTGAATTATATACTGTAAATAGATCATCTGGCGCATGATGCACAACAGTGATTCACAAGGCTTGGGGACTACCATAAGCTTCATTAATAAGGTGACAGCTGATATGAAGAAAGCACTGTTCTTTATCTCCTAACATATTGCACAAGTTGACTGCAGGTATTTACGAATATGCATATTTATTAAAAGTTAGTCTATTTTATACCAAATACCCCAGTATATGGTATACCGCCTAATCCTAATGCCAATAGTTACTGTAGTTCATTTTTGTTTTGGCAAAATATGCTAAACTAACCCAGCAATAGGTCATGAAACAATGTGGGGCCCTATAGAATTGTTTTTTGAGCATTGTTAGTGTCAGCTATATATAGGACTCTGCATTTGTGTAAAGGTTAGGTTACTCGGTCCAACACTCAAGGGTGGTGGTGGTGGGGTCGACCGTCCTCATTATTGCAATAATTAATCGGTATTAAATACAGATGATTGTTTGAAGAAATGACCAAATCTCTCTCAGTACTGAATTTCCACAACACACACCAGAGTCAGCTTATCAAGGTACTGTTGAGCAGCTGACTTTGAATTATTTTACAACGTGGTGTGTTCTAGCAGGGCTGGAGCAAAAGCCTGCACCCTGAGTAGCTCTAATGGACTCTACACAAGGGTTGGCAACCCTGCAACATTACAATCAAATACTTTTTATGTCTTTATTAAATAATTCCCTCATTCAATGAACCAGGGATCAATGGCTATGGTGAGCTTAAATATTCTGTGTTCAGGGGAGAGCTAAGCTTTATTTTAATGTATTATACATGTAAGTCGCTCTGGATAAGAGCGTCTGCTAAATGACTTAAATGTAAATGTATGTTTTCTGAATTTTTATTATGAGTATTTCTGTGGATTTCACTGGATGTTATCAAATCAATCCCGTTACCGGGATCTGAGCAGGATGGGTTCACCAAGAAGTTTTAACAGCATAGAAGTTAATTGTTAATTAGGCTATTCAAATGTATTTTACTTCGTCAGAATTACATGGCTAGTATTGAATAGAAGAGCACTTAAGGAGACAATTTTACAACAGAATGCAGTATTGGTGTAATCAACTGAGCACACATATCAACTGCGTGTTTGCCATTTGCGGTTATACACGAGTGCCAATGAAAAGTTATTTTAGGACATGACAATGGCATTAATGCATGCTAAATAGTTAACCAGCCAAACTTCAACATATGTTTTGAATTTTCTATCTAGTTATTCTCTCTCGGCAGGTAATGCACACACCATGACTTTTACAGAATTGTCATTGCTGACAAAACATTAGCTATAACTGGGCAAATACCTCAATAGCAATGAATACCAACAAATGTGCAAACACAGCTCAATTTGATCTCAATAAACAATCTTGCGACTGCATGAGTGAAAGACTGCTCGTGCCTGTCAATGCTGGCCTACAATAATTAAACTCCGATGCGCACTACAGAGATTGGGATGAGCAAAACATTGCATCCGGAGGACACTGATTCAATTCTGATCGGAGTAGCGTAATTGTTTCATAGTTATTTTTTAAATCTATAATCTGCTTAGCCAAAAAATGTTTTACTTGCCACAGGCAAGCGGACAAATCTTAATGTCGAGCACTGTAGTGGTTTTAACGGAATAACCTACAATGTTTTTTCAGCTCAGATTTACTCAAGAGGCATAGCCTATAGGCCAGGTGGTTTTTATATTTTTTTATGTATTCATTCAGGTTCACAGTGCAGACCGAACAGAGGTGCCCGTACCAAACGGTTCGGTAGGAATAGTTGTGCATTTACTAGGGGTGTAACAGTACATCATAAAAGCACTCCATATAGATCTTGGAGTCAGTTTGGTCAGTCATTTACAAAACCAGTGTTTGGCAGCAACAACAGTGGCTGATGTAGGTCCACAATGGCTCTGGCAATGTATAGTAAATACATTGTATAGTAAATGTAATGTATAGAAGTTTGAGATACCTGCAGTATAGTGAGGTCCAGTGGTCCGTTGTCTTGGCCCACAGTGATGAACTCCACAGTGACTTCTTTCTTCTCGGTCCTGCGGGAGGAGGCAGAACGACGGGAGAATATAGGGAAAGCCCGGGCGATGGCACAGGCTGAGGCAAACACATCAGACCGCTCACACACCACCTGGACAGACAGGAACAAACATACTTTCACTGTCTGATAACAAATCTGTAATAACAGTCAACCTAAAATGATCAATAAATGCAGTGTGTCAATCACAAAGCATGCAATTTGGCATATTGCCTTAAAAGTAAAACCAAAAGACAGCATAGGCCTACTTTAACTATGCAACCACATGTAGGCCTAATCTATATATTGTTTGAGACTTCGGACAACTGTAGGGGCCCATCTATGGCTTAACGATCACATTATCACTAAGGATCGAATAATAAATGTCTGGTGCGTAATGGCAGATAAGGTCAGCATCACCTTAAACTCCACGGGCATGTTTCCCACCACAGATTAAGCCTAGTCCTGGACTAAAAACTATTCTCAATGGACAACTTCCAATGAAAGTGCATTTAAATCCAGGACTAGGCTTAATGTGTTTGGGAAACCGGCCCCGTATAGCTCCGAATTAGTCTTTAATCCCAGTGCAGTGAACCGACTGACCAGAATGCAGCGGCTTGTCCCTCCAGGCAGGCAGGTACGGACCAGACGGGAAAGGAAGTGGGCAGAGGAAGGGCTGTTGTGTCTGCTAACCCGTGAGGGCAGGGCTGCCACGGCTGCATGGCTCAAGTACAGAGGGCAGCTGTCAGTAGGGTTAGGGTTCAGAGCAGTGAGAGCCGCCTGCCAGACCTGGATAAAAATATAAAAATAAAGTTTTCACTTTGTTAGCAAATTATTGTCACTGTCAGTGCTATATTATGATGATCACATAAGCGCTGGCACCGATTCTGAATGGCACTGAATACTGTAAGACTTGTGAAAGCATATGACATAAGTTGGCTGACAATGTGGTAAATTGTTGAACAATTTACCTGCAAGTTGCACATACTGTGTTGTCAAACAGTGATAAGATATTAGCAAATCAGAAGACCAAATAGTGATCAAAGGCTGCGTTTACACAGGCAGCCAAATTCTAATCCTTTKCCCCAATTAATGGCAAAAGATCTGATTGGTCAAAAGACTAATAGTGGCAAAAGATCAGAATTGGTCTGACTCCACATGCAGCTGGCTGGACCAAACATCAAGTAGTCACGAGGAGCAATAGCTAGGTTAGTCGGGCACATGCAACTTCAAACATGATCATTTAACTARCTAATCCAGTAAAACTGACTTTCCTACAGGCTGGCTTCTTCAAGTAAAATGGGGGGAAACGTAAATTAGAATTTCTTGAAATTAATAATAAAGGCCAATTAAGAATAAAGGCCAATAAAATATTGTCAGGGATCAAGTACCGAGTCAATGTGGTTGGAGAATGGAGATGGCATGTTAAAAGCAAAGCTAGCATGACTTGATGTGATAGCTAATTTAGCTAGCAAGCATTTAGCTAACTTTATTAGCATTGTCAGATTCAATCCAAGGAACTATGCATGGCCCATTGAACTATTTCACAGAATACCAAGAGTAAAATTAAGAATTTTTTCATATTAGAATTACAAGTTAGCTAACTTACTAACTAGAACATTTTTACTGACACTATCTAGCTTGCAAAGTCAGCGCCAGTTGACAAGTGAGTGCTTGCCGGGGAGCTCTAGCACGAGCAGCCCTGACTTTTTATTTCCTCACCTTTTCGCTGACAGCTGGCTGCAAYTTCCCCTTGACCTGGGTCCAGTTTGTTTGCGTCAAGTTATTCAGTTGACCGACAATGAGGACCGGGCGATTTTGGGGCTCCGAATCTCCAGCAGAAGCCTTGAACTCGAGCACCACGTTCGCCATCTTTGGACAAACCGATGGATTGATGCCCTTTGCACTTTATCGCACATCCTGTTTTTCATAGAGCTGTGTCACTGCTGAGGTTGAACGGGAAGTCAGCACTAGCACGGATCTTGAATAGGATGGGATTTTTCTGTACAGTAGTTGTACATAGTGTGTGAGAAATATATTTTTTAAACCAGTAAGTTTTGTTCATTTTCCCCGTAAAATAAAAGTGGAAAAGACTCAATGGAAAGACTATCCTATCCTACTTATGCATAATGTTTTCTTGGTAAGCAGCTATATCTCAAACTGCCGATACGAACCAATGCAATGCACGTGTATTATTTCTTTAAACCGCTAATATCCACAATCGTAAAACAAAACAAAAAACATAAGAATAACATGAGCCATAATATACCATTGGGACGAAGGTGTCCCCCCGCCCCCAGAAAACATCCAGACATGAACAATTATGATTTATAATTGAAGTGTGTATAAATATTATCTATTAACACTGCTCAAAAAATAAAGGGAACACTTAAACAACACAATGTAACTCCAAGTCAATCACACTTCTGTGAAATCAAACTGTCCACTTAGGAAGCACACTGATTGACAATACATTTCACATGCTGTTGTGTGGAATAGACAAAAGGTGGAAATTATAGGCAATTAGCAAGACACCCCAAAAGGAGTGATTCTGCAGGTGGTGACCACAGACCACTTCTCAGTTCCTATGCTTCCTGGCTGATGTTTTGGTCACTTTTGAATGCTGGCGGTGCTCTCACTCTAGTGGTAGCATGAGACGGAGTCTACAACCCACACAAGTGGCTCAGGTAGTGCAGTTCATCCAGGATAGCACATCAATGCGAGCTGTGGCAAAAAGGTTTGCTGTGTCTGTCAGCGTAGTGTCCAGAGCATGGAGGCGCTACCAGGAGACAGGCCAGTACATCAGGAGACGTGGAGGAGGCCGTAGGAGGGCAACAACCCAGCAGCAGGACCGCTACCCTCCGCCTTTGTGCAAGGAGGTGCACTGCCAGAGCCCTGCAAAATGACCTCCAGCAGGCCACAAATGTGCATGTGTCAGCATATGGTCTCACAAGGGGTCTGAGGATCTCATCTCGGTACCTAATGGCAGTCAGGCTACCTCTGGCGAGCACATGGAGGGCTGTGCGGCCCCACAAAGAAATGCCACCCCACACCATGACTGACCATCGCCAAACCGGTCATGCTGGAGGATGTTGCAGGCAGCAGAACGTTCTCCACGGCATCTCCAGACTCTGTCACGTCTGTCACATGTGCTCATGTGCTCAGTGTGAACCTGCTATCATCTGTGAAGAGCACAGGGCGCCAGTGGCGAATTTGCCAATCTTGGTGTTCTCTGGCAAATGCCAAACGTCCTGCACGGTGTTGGGCTGTAAGCACAACCCCACTTGTGGACGTCGGGCCCTCATACCACCCTCATGGAGTCTGTTTCTGACCGTTTGAGCAGACACATGCACATTTGTGGCCTGCTGGAGGTCATTTTGCAGGGCGCTGGCAGTGCACCTCCTTGCACAAAGGCGGAGGTAGCGGTCCTGCTGCTGGGTTGTTGCCCTCCTATGGCCTCCTCCACGTCCTCTGATGTACTGGCCTGTCTCCTGGTAGCGCCTCCATGCTCTGGACACTCCGCTGACAGACACAGCAAACCTTTTTACCACAGCTCGCATTGATGTGCCATCCTGGATGAACTGCACTACCTGAGCCACTTGTGTGGGTTGTAGACTCCGTCTCATGCTACCACTAGAGTGAGAGCACCGCCAGCATTCAAAAGTGACCAAACATCAGCCAGGAAGCATAGGACTGAAAAGTGGTCTGTGGTCACCACCTGCAGAACACTCCTTTTTTGGGGTGTCTTGCTAATTGCCTATAATTTCCACCTTTTGACTATTCCATTTGCACAACAGCATGTGAAATGTTATGTCATATCAGTGTTGCTTCCTAAGTGGACAGTTTGATTTCACAGAAGTGTGATTGACTTGGAGTTACATTGTGTTGTTTAAGTGTTCCCTTTATTTTTTTGAGCAGTGTATATATATATAACTGAACTTTGGCAATGTTTTGGAAATGGCAAATTCTGTCCATGACTCCATCCCAAATTGTACCCTATTCCCTGGCTATTGGTCCTGGTCAAAAGTAGTACACTATTTAGTGAATAGGGTGCCATTTGGGACCTCCCCATGAATTCAGCTTCATCATCAGTAATAAAGACTTGAGTACACTTTGAATTCTATTCATAATTTAACATGAAATGGGTCACATATCTTTCCAAAAAACAGGACCATTCTTCATAAGAAACTGTAGAGTAGTGTTGATTTTGTAGCGGAATCAAGTAATTTCTGAGTGCAAAAGCTTGCAACACATCGTTCATTCCAACACAGGCCGCCACAGACACAATTTAGGCTATTCAATACATCTTTGCCATATTAGACAAAATCCTTTGACCTTTTATAGAATTTAAATTCAAAATAAATAATTTCATAATATACAGGAGACAGTAGTTTGACAGACATGAAACCAATCAGTCTTTCGATATGTGCAAACTGTGAGAGGTATGAAAGACTAAATAAACTCAACTGATGTATCAGTAAGTGATACCGAACAATAGAAAGGGTCATAAAACAAGAGAAAGCCGTCACATGATCTAAATATGCACCATCATGAACGACACTGCTGTTGGTCCAGAGACATTCATTTAGGATGGTGTGATTCCAAACGGAACTATTGGTATTCAATCAATCAGTATTGTAGTTCTTCAGCCACTGAGCGACACAAAAACCATTGTAATTTCTCCCTCTTTGAAAAAGGAAACATGAAAAAGCAGAAAATGAAACAAATGCTCAACAAATGAAATGTATGCACTGACCAGGGTCCGTAAAAGCAACACCACGAGACAAATGTTCCTCGTTCATAGACATTCAGTATTCATATGTGCAGTAGCTGAATTGTCAGACTTCTTCTCTTGGAATAACATACATGGAAGAGCAGAGCTTACAACTAGAGCTTACACTAAAACTGGACAGATGATGCTAACTCACAAAAAAACACTTATTTTCTCCAAAAACAAGCAAATTATATGGCCATGACAATTAATCAGTAGTCGACCACAAGGGAATTGAAGAAGTGTTTTTTCTGTGTAGCAGTACCATGACACATGGATATGGTCATGTTCAAGAGGGTATTGGAGCAGACAGTGGGTGTGTGCAGRAATGTTCCAAAGTTAAATAGGAACTCTCCCTGGCTGTCCTCTCTTAAGAATCATGCATTCAACATCTCCATGAGTCGTACAGCGCGAGATTCTGGAAGGGTGATTCTTCAGATGTTGATTGAAAAGTTGGACAGGTAGTCAGCATCATTTGAAGTACAGATAAGACCCTCATACAAGCACACACAACAAACCAAAAGCAAAGGAATGCATCACTAGAACTTGGTCCCAAATAGAATAAGTATTAGAACGACAACTATAACAGTAAGGATTAAAATGACCAGCATCTTTCGGTTTTTCTTCTGATACTGTTCAGCCTGCAAGAAAACATTATAATTAAGTTTGCGGGCAAGATAACATCTTTCCCTTTTTCATGGACATAATCATCAATTGGGCTTCGTTTGAACCATTGTTGATATTTCAGATGTGCATTGCACAATCTACCATTGTGTCCTCACCTTTTGTAACTGTTTCAACCCCTCTTCTGTTTTGACACACGATTGCTCCACATTGAAGTCAATTCTGTCAAGTACTGTGCCCTGATATTGGATAAAGAAAGAAACAAATCAGTTGGGAAAACATACAAAACCATATCCATGGGCCATACTGACACAGTTCGTTATTGATGTTAATCATCACAAGGTATAAACATGATGGTGTTGTAATGTTTCCAAAAACTGAATAGGGTTTCCCCTCACAGACCTGTTCCACCACCATTCCAGCCAGGTCTCGGAAAATCTCATTCAGGTCAGAGATGGACTGGACTATCTGTCTGACCTCTCTCTCACGTTCCTCCACCATCACTGTGTTCTGCTCTACCAGGACCAGCTGGTCACCTGTAAACCCCTGGGAGAGATCAAAAATATGGGCTCACTGAATAGAACTTTGTCTACGTCCCAAATGGCACCCTATTCCCTTCTGTGGGGGGAAAAAATAGTTTTGTTACAATCTTAATGCTATGAAAATACTTCAGTCAAATAGTGCAATTCACAGGTAATTTTCCCTGCGGTCCAGTAACCTCTTCATACACCACACAAAGGAGTGGTTTGTTATTGGCTCCTTATCAACCAGGCTGAATTCTTGTTCTGTTTGTTTAGGCTCTAAAGATCAGTTGAGGTCAGAAGTTTACATACACCTTAGCCAAATACATTTAAACACAGATTTTCACAATTCCTGACATTTAATCTGAGTAAAAATTCCCTGTCTTAGGTCAGTTAGGATCACCACTTTATTTTAAGAATGTGAAATGTCAGAATAATAGTAGAGAGAATGATTTAGTTCAGCTTTTATTTCTTTCATCACATTCCCAGTGGGTCAGAAGTTTACATGCTACCAAATACTAATTGAGTGTATTGCCTTTAAATTGTTTAACTTGGGTCAAATGTTTCAGGTAGCCTTCCACAAGCTTCCCACAATAAGTTGGGTGGAATTTTGGCATATTCCTCCTGACAGAGCTCATGCAACTGAGTCAGGTTTGTAGGCCTCCTTGCTTGCACACGCTTTTTCAGTTCTGCCACAAGTTTTCTATGGGATTGAGGTCAGGGCTTTGTGATGGCCCCTCAAATACCTTGACTTTGTTGTCCTTAAGCCATTTTGCCAGAACTTTGGAGTATGCTTGTGTTCATTGTCAATTTGGAAGACCCATTTGCGACCAAGCTTAACTTCCTGACTGATGTCTTGAGTTACTTCAATATATCCACATAATTTTCCCTCCTCATGATGCCATCTATTTTGTTAAGTGCACCAGTCCCTCCTGCAGCAAAGCACCCCCACAACATGATGCTGCCACCCCGTGCTTCACGGTTGGGATGGTGTTCTCGGCTTGCAAGCCTCCCCCTTTTTCCTACCAACATAACGATGGGCATTATGTCCAAACAGTTCAATTTTTGTTTCATCAGACCAGAGGACATTTCTCCAAAAAAGTACAATCTTTGTCCCCATGTGCAGTTGCAAACTGTAGTCTGGCTTTTTTATGGCGGTTTTGAGCGAACTTTCAGGTTATGTAGATATGGACTCGTTTTACTGTGGATATAGATACTTTTGTACCCGTTTCCTCCAGCATCTTCACAAGGTCCTTTGCTGTTGTTCTGGGATTGACTTGCACTTTTCGCACACAAAGTACATTCATCTCTAGGAGACAGAGCGCTCTCTCTTCCTGAGCAGTAAGAGCGCTGCGTGTGTCCCCATGGTGTTTATACTTGCGTACTATTTGTTTGTACAGATGAACGTGGTACCTTCAGGCATTTGGAAATTGCCCTCCAAAGGTGAACCACAGACTTGTGGATTCTACAATTGTTTCTGATGTCTTGGCTGTATTTCTTTGATTTTCCCATGATGTCTAAGCAAAGAGGCACTGAGTTTGAAGTAGGCCTGAAATACATCTACAGGTACACTCCAATTGACTCAAATGATTTCCCATTTAGCCTATCAGAAGCTTCTAAAGCCATGACATCATTTTCTGCAATTTTCCAAGCTGTTTAAAGGCACAGTCAACTTAGTGTATGTAAACTTCTGACCCACTGGAATTGTGATACAGTGAATTATAAGTTAAATAATCTGTGTGTAAACAATTGTTGGAAAAATTACTTGTGTCAAACACAAAGTAGACGTCCTAACCGACTTGCCAAAACTATAGTTTGTTAACAAGAAATTTGTGGAGTGGTTGAAAAACGAGTTTAAATGAAATTGAAACTTCTGACTTCAACTGTATGTATTAGCAACAATGCTGATCAGGGAAATGTCAAAATACACTGACAGTGTCAGTTCCAAGCTCACCCTGTCATATAGTGCTATATCTTCATCCTCCATTAGAGGACCGGAGTCAAAAAAGTGCTTTGATCTCTCCTCGCGATTCTTCATGCCTGTAACAGAAAGCATCAATATTATGACAATAAAAGAGACATATGATGAGGGTGGAGGTGAAACCTAAGACCAGAGAAATGTAGAGTGTGTGTGTGTGCGCAAGTTCGTGCCAGGAGAGAGAGAAGTGAGGGATGGAAGATAGCTGAAGAGGTGTAGGAGTAAATACAGTAAGGTGAAATACCACCGTTCAGTTTGAGTGAGTGCTCGCTTACGTTTCAGGTAACTGGACTGTGTGTGTCTGAAGTTGGTGGACAGCTCCTGCAGGCTCCCTGCCAACGAGGACACCACATTTCTCAGAAGCCTCTCCTCCTGCTCTGTGCAGTGGCCACAGCGAGACTGCAGACCTGTCACCGCACGCTGACACCGGTGGAACATCTACACACACACAGGCAAAGGAGCAAGCACTCAATATATCTTTGCCATATTATAGAAAAACATTTGACCTTTGTACAATTTAAATTCAAAATAAATAATTAACACACTAGTGATGTGCAGGTTAACTCAACCCACAGTCCCGTGGTTATATCCGTAGGGCGGGCGCGTTTAGGGTCATAAAGAGTCGGGTTGAATAAAGAGAAAACATTTTTTTTTTTTTATTAAATCCGTAAATGTATAATTATAGTGCAATTTATATCTATAGGCTACATTGAGGTTTTTCTTTCATTATTTTAAGCTATCTGGCATTAGTGTGTAAACCAAAGCTTTAGGGGCTAACTTTACGCGCGCCAAATAGCCTACACGCCAACCACCAAATGCTTTTGTGAACGGGCAGAAAAAGTTAATGTCATCCACTGAGCCAAAAAGGACAATGTCAGAGAAATATGAGAAAAGCTGTGAAATGGAAAGTTGAAAATAAAGAGAAAGGAGGGCCAGAAAACTAATGTTTGGGAAAGATTTGGTGAAGTGGTAAAAGAGGACGATAGCAGTGCATATGCTATGTGTAGCCTACTGTTCAAATGGATTAAATGGAAACTGAAATCTGGAAACTGACTGTAGGTCTATAACCCCCTCACAGACTTAATATTAAATCATGCATAATTAAGAATTTCTTGCTGTAAAGTGATTCACCAAATGTACATTTTGACTTGGGAACAGGAAAGGATAAATATTATTTGTTTCAGCATCTTGAGAGAATGCGAATGAATGCGCAGTTAGGGACTGTCTGTAGAGGTAAAAAAATAAATAAAAGYTGACAGTATTTCAACCACATAAAATATGCATCCAGGCCAAACTGAAATCTTATCAGAAACATGTAGTTTTCACAGCTTTCCATTTCCTTACAACCCTTCAAACTGATGTAATTTGGAAATGTTGCACAGAAAGAGTTATTGTATTTTCTCCCCGGTCGCTAAACGTCTTTGCTCCACGAAAGAAGCAGAGTTGACAATAATAAATATTATATTCTCTTCAATTGAGTTTCTTGTATGGACTCCTCTGTCACTGACAAACCTGTGTGATCTCCTGAGTAGTGATCTCTATGGCATGCTCTTCTTCACTGCTRTCATCCAGGGTGGGACGGTTCATGTGCTTATCATGGAGGGCGGCCAGCTCCTTCTTTTTCTGCCGGACCCGTGTGATTTCATACTGAATCTGAAAGCCCACGCAACCACAAGATTAACACGGATGCACAGGAGAACAGGACATGCACTGAAAGCTCCAATAAAAATGAAATTTTAAAGAAGACTGACACGGGACCTTGGAATTTGGTATAGGCTAATACTAATAGGCTGACATTTTCTGAAGTATCTACAGCTCAATAGTTTCATTATGGTGGTGAAACTAGGCATATGTAATAGCCTAAACGTAAAGGATTAGCTCACTATTTTACAACTTGATGTTAGATTGTTCCTCACCCTGAAACTCCATATTTGGTTAGATGTTACTTAAAAAGGTGATTTGGCCATGGATATTTTTTTTAACATGCTCACATGTCCCCATCACTACCATTGATTGTTGTGGCTAAAGTAAGGTGCATTTTGTTGTGGCTAAAGTAAGGTGCATTTTGTTGTGGCTAAAGTAAGGTGCATTTTGTTGTGGCTAAAGTAAGGTGCAGTTTGTTGTGGCTAAAGTAAGGTGCAGTTTGTTGTGGCTAAAGTAAGGTGCAGTTTGTTGTGGCTAAAAAGTAAGGTGCAGTTGTTGGTGGCTATAGTAAGTTGCAGTTTGTTGTGGCTATAGTAAGGTGCAGTTTGTTGTGGCTATAGTAAGGTGCAGTTTGTTGTGGCTATAGTAAGGTGCAGTTTGTTGTGGCTAAGTAAGGTGCAGTTTGTTGTGGCTAAAGTAAGGTGCAGTTTGTGTGGCTAAAGTAAGGTGCAGTTTGTTTGTGGCTATAGTAAGGTGCAGTTTGTTGTGGCTATAGTAAGGTGCAGTTTGTTGTGGCTATAGTAAGGTGCAGTTTGTTTGTGGCTATAGTAAGGTGCAGTTTGTTGTGGCTATGTAAGGTGCAGTTTGTTGTGGCTATAGTAAAGGTGCAGTTTGTTGTGGCTAAGTAGTGCAGTTTGTTGTGGGCTAAAGTAAGGTGCAGTTTGTTGTGGCTAAAGTAAGGTGCAGTTTGTTGTGGCTAAAGTAAGGTGCAGTTTGTTGTGGCTGTTTAAAGAAAACTGAACCATGGATTAGTTTCTCCTGACCCATAAACTACATTCAGAATGAGGGACCATCTAACATCAAGTTGTAAAATTATAAACTACACGTTTAATAAGATAGTCCTCAAAAGGAAAAGAAACTTGGTGGAGAGATCTCTGATGAAGTCTGAAATAGTGGCTTACTTAATAAAGTAAATGGAAGCTCCTCTTGTGCCCGGCTCAGCCTTATACCGTTTAAGGTACTTCACCGTATCCATTTCAGTAAGGCCAGATTCTTAAAATTCTGCCCAAATTGATGGTACATGTGACAGGTGTAAAAGCTCCTTGGCGAACTTGACTCACATGTTCTGGTCCTGTCCACGTCTGGTAGATTGGTCCACTATATTTAAGACCCTTTCTGAAGCATTGGATTAGAGTTGCAGCCTAGTGCAGAAAAGGCTATTTTTGGAGTACCAAACAACAATCCTTCCCTGACCAATAGACAGCTAGATGCCATTGCCTTGGTCTCCCTGTTGGCCCACAGACAGATTTTATTGGATTGGAAATATATCAATCCTCCCTTAGCCTCAAAGATTGGTCGAGGAGAAATGTACAATGTCTTTACATTGTTATCCTTCATTCACTGTGAATAAAAATATTATATACAGTACCAGTCAATAGTTGACACAAACCCTGGAATGAGTAGGTATCTTCACTATTTTGTCCATTGTAGAATAATAATGAAGACATCAAAACTATGAAATAACACATATGGAATCATTTAGTAACCAACAACAAAAAAAAAGTTTTAAACTAATCCAAATATGTTATACTCTTCAAAGTAACCACCCTTTGCCTTGATGACAGCTTTGCACACTCCTGGCATTCTCTCAACCAGCTTCATGAGATAGTCAGCTGGAATACATTTCAATTAACAGGTGTGCCTTGTTAATTTGTGGAATTTTTATCCTTCTTAATGCGTTTGAGCCAGATGTCTTGTGACAAGGTAGGGGTGGTATACAGAAGATAGGCCTATTTGGTAAAAGACCAAGTTCATATTATGGCAAGAACAGCTCAAATAAGCAAAGAGAAATGACAGTCCATCATTACTTTAAGACATGAAGGTCAGTCAATGCGGAAAATGTCAAGAACTTTGAAAGTTTCTTCAAGTGCAGTTGAAAAAAACCAAGCGCTATGTTGAAACTGGTACTCATGAGGACCGCCACGGGAAAGGAAGACACAGATTTAACTCTGCTGCAGAGGATAAGTTCATGAGAGTTACCACCCTCAGAAATTGCATCCCAAATAAATGCTTGAGAGTTCAAGTAACAGACACATCTCAACATCAACTGTTCAGAGGAGACTGTGTGAATCAGGCCTTCATGGTTAATTGCTGCAAAGAAACCACTACTAAAGGACACCAATAAGAAGACAGTTGCTTGGGCCAAGAAACACAAGCAATGGACATTAGACTGGTGGAAATCTGCCCTTTGGTCTGATGAATCCAAATTGGAGATTTTTGGTTCAAACCGCCGTGTCTTCGTGAGACGCAGCGTAGGTGAACGGATGATTTCCGCATGTGTGGTTCCCACTGTGAAGCATGGAGGAGGTGTGATGGTGCTTTGCTTGTGACACTGTCAGTCATTTATTTAGAATTCAAGGCACACTTAACCAGCATGGCTACCACAGCATTCTGCAGCGATACGCCATCACATCTGGTTTGCACTTAGTGGGACTATCATTTGTTTTTCAACAGGACAATGACCCAACACACCTCTAGGTTGTGTAAGGGCTATATGACCAAGGAGAGTGATGGAGTGCTGCATCAGATGACCTGACCTCCACAATCACCTGAACTCAACCCAATTGAGATGGTTTGGGATGAGTTGGACCGCAGAGTGAAGGAAAAGCAGCCAACAAGTGCTCAGCATACAGTGGGGAGAACAAGTATTTGATACACTGCCGATTTTGCAGGTTTTCCTACTTACAAAGCATGTACAGGTCTGTAATTTTTATCATAGGTACACTTCAACTGTGAGAGACGGAATCTAAAACAAAAATCCAGAAAATCACAGTGTATGATTTTTAAGTAATTAATTTGCATTAATTTGCAAAGGGTGGCTACTTTGAAGAATCTCAAATATAACGTATTTTGATTTGTTTAACACTTTTTTGGTTACTACATGATTCCATATGTGTAACTATTTCATAGTTTTGATGTCTTCACTATTATTCTACAATGTA
>NC_036851.1:32700121-32830636 GCF_002910315.2 Salvelinus sp. IW2-2015 | reverse complement strand
CGTGGCAGAAAAAGTGTAATGTCATCCACTGAGGCCAAAAAGGACAATGTCAGAGAAATATGAGAAAAGCTGTGAAAATGGAAGTTTGGAACATAAAAGAGAAGGAGCCAGAAAACTAATGTTTGGGAAGATTTGGTGAAGTGGTAAAAGAGGACGATAGCAGTGCATATGCTATGTGTAGCCGTACTGTTCCAAATGGTTAAATGGAAACTGAAATCTGGAAACGGACTGTAGGTCTTATCCCCTCACAGACGTTAATATTAAATCCTGCATAATTTAAGAATTGCTTGCTGTAAGTGATTCACCAAATGTACATTTTGACTTGGAAGACAGAAGGAAAATATTATTTTGTTTCAGCATCTTGAGAGAATCGAATGAATGCGCAGTTAGGGACTGTCTGTAGAGGTAAAAAATAAATAAAAAGCTGACAGATTTCAACCACATAAAATATTTGCATCTCAGGCAAACTGAAATCTATCAGAAACACTGTAGTTTTCACAAGCTTTCCATTTCCTTACAACCCTTCAAACTGATGCTAATTTGGAAATGTTTGCACAGAAAGAGTAGTTATTGATTTTCTCACGGTGCTAAAGTCTTTGCTCCAGAAGCAGCAGAGTTGACAATAATAATATTATATTCTCTTCTTTGGAGTTCTTGTATGGACTCCTCTGTCAACTGACCAAACCTGTGTGATTCTCCTGAGTAGTGGATCTCTATGGATGCTCTTCTTTCACTGCTATCCATCCAGGTGTGGACGGTTTCGGAAGGCTTATGAGGGCGGCCAGCCCTTCTTTTTCTGCCGGACCCGTTGATTGCATAACTGAATCTGAAAGCCACGCACCACAGATTAACCGGATGCAAGGGAACAGTTGACATGCACTGAAAAGTCCAATCAAATAATGACAATTTTAAAGAAGACTGACACGGGACCTTGGAATTGGGTATAGGCTAATACTAATGGCTGACAATTTCTGAAGTATCTACAGTCTCATAGGTTTCCATTATGGGTGGTGAAACTAGGCATATGTAATAGCCTAAACCGTAAAGGATTAGCTCCACTATTTACAACTTGATGTATAGATTGTTCCTTCACCGCTGAAACTCCATTATTTGGTTAGATGTTACTTAAAAAGGTATTTGGCCAGGATATTTTTTTTTAACATGCTCACATTCCCTCATCACTACCATTGATTGTTGTGGCTAAAGTAAGGGGTGCAGTTCTTGTTTTGGCTAAAGTAAGGTGTCTTTGTTGTGGCTAATAGGATTTGTGTGGCAAGTAGGTCGTTGGTGCTAAAGTAAGTGCAGTTTGTTGTGTATTTCTAAGTAGGCGTTGTCTAATAAGGTGCAAGTTTGTTGTGGCTAACAGTAAGTTCGTTGTTTGTGGTCTAAGTAATGCAGTTTGTTGTGGCTATAGTAAGTGCAGTTTGTTGTCGGCTATAGTAAGGTGGCAGTTCTGTTGTTGGCTCTGATAGTAAGGTGCAGTTTGGTTGTGGCTAAAGTAAGGTTGCAGTTGGATTGTGGCTAAAGTAAGGGTGCAGTTTGTTTGGCTAAAGTAAGTGCAGTTGTTGTGGCAAAGTAAGGTGCAGTTTGTTGTGGCTAAGTATATGGTATAGAGTGCAGTTTTGTGGCTATAGTAAGGGCAGTTGTTTGGCTATAGTAAGGTGCAGTGTGGTGGCTATAGTAAGGTGCAGTTTGTTGTGGCTATAGTAAGGTGCAGTTTGGTGGGCTTAAATGAGTGGTGGCTAAAGTAAGGTGCGTTGTTGTGGCTAAAGTAAGGTGCAGTTTGTTGTGGCGTTTAAAGAAACTGAACCATGGAATTAGGTTCTCCTGACCCATAAACTACATTCAGAATGAGGGACCAGCTAACATCAAGTTGTTAAATTATTAAACACATGTTTAATAAAGATAGTCCTCAAAAGAAGAAAGAACGTTGGTGGAGAGATCTCTGATGAAGTCTGAAATAGTGGCTTACTTAACTAAAGTAAATGGAAGCTCCTCTTGTTGCCCGGCTCAGCCTTATACCGTTAAGGTACTTCACCGTATCCAATTTCAGTAAGGCCAGATTCTTAAATTCTGCCCAAATTGATGGTACATGTGACAGGGTTAAAAGCTCCTTGGCGAACTTGACTCACATGTTCTGGTCCTGGCCACGTCGGTAGATTGGTCCACTATATTTAAGACCCTTGCTGAAGCATTGGATTAGAGTGCAGCCTAGTGCAGAAAAGGCTATTTTGGAGTACCAAACAACATCCTTCCCTGACAATCAGACAGCTAATGCCATTGCCTTGGTCTTCCCTGTTGGCCCACAGACAGATTTATTGGATTGGGAAATATATCAATCCTCCCTTAGCCTCAAAGATTGGTCGAGGAGAAAATGTACAAGTCTTTACATTGTTATCCTTCATTCACTGTGATAAAAAAATATTATAACAGTACCATGAATAGTTGACCAAACCTGGAATGAGTAGGATCTTCACTATTTTGTCCATTGTAGAATAAATAATGAAGACATCAAAAAAACTAGAAATAACACTATGGAATCATTTAGTAACCAACAACAAAAAAAAGTTTAAACTAATCCAAATATGTTATACTGCTTCAAAGTAAACCACCTTTGCCTTGATGACAGCTTTGCACACTCCTGGCTTTCTCTCACCAGCTTTCATGGATAGTCAGCTGGAATACATTTTCAATTAACAGGTGTGCCTTGTTAATTTGTGGAATTTTTATCCTTCTTAATGCGTTTGGAGCCAGATGTCTTGTGACAAGGTAGGGGTGTATACAGAGATAGGCCTATTTGGTAAAAGACCAGTTATATTATGGCAAGAACAGCTCAAATAAGCAAAGAGAAATGACAGTCCATCATTAACTTTAAGACATGAAGGTCAGTCAATGCGGAAAATGTCAAGAACTTTGAAAGTTTCTTCAAGGCAGGTTGAAAAAAACAAGCGCTATGTTGAAACTGGTACTCATGAGCCGCCACGGGAAAGGAAGACACAGATTTAACTCTGCTGCAGAGGATAAATTGCATCCCAAATAATGCTTGAAGATTCAAGTAACAGACACATCTCAACATCAACTGTTCAGAGGAGACTGTGTGAATCAGGCCTTCATGGTTAAGTGCTGCAAAGAAACCACTACTAAAGGACACCAATAAGCAAGACAGTTGCTTGGCCAAGAAACACAAGCAATGGACATAGACTGGTGGAAATCTGCCCTTTGGTCGATGAATCCAAATTGGAATTTTGGTTCAACACCGCCGTGTCATCGTGAGACGCAGCGTGGTGAACGGATGATTTCCGCATGTGTGGTTCCCACTGTGGAAGCATGGAGGAGGGTGTGATGGTGCTTTGCTTGTGACACTGTCAGTCATTTATTTAGAATTCAAGGCACACTTAACCAGCATGGCTACCACAGCATTCTGCAGCGTACGCCATCACATCTGGTTGCACTTAGTGGGACTATCATTTGTTTTTCAACAGGACAATGACCCAACAACACTCTAGGTTGTGTAAGGGCTATATGACCAAGGAGAGTGATGGAGTGCTGCATCAGATGACCTGACCTCCACATCACCTGAACTCAACCCAATTGAGATGGTTTGGATGAGTTGGACCGCAGAGTGGAAGGAAAAGCAGCCAACAAGTGCTCAGCATACAGGGGGAACAAGTATTTGATACACTGCCGATTTTGCAGGTTTTCCTACTTACAAAGCATGTAGAGGTCTGTCATTTTTATCATAGTACACTTCAACTGTGAGAGACGGAATCAAAACAAAAATCCAGAAAATCACATTGTATGTTTTTAAGTAATTAATTTGCATTTTATTGCATGACATAAGTATTTTGATCACCTACCAACCAGTAAGAATTCCGGCTCTCACAGACCTGTTTAGTTTTCTTTAAGAAGCCCTCCTGTTCTCCACTCATACCTGTATTAACTGCACCTGTTTGAACTCGTTACCTGTATAAAAGACACCTGTCCCACACTCAAACAGACCTCCAACCTCTCCACAATGGCCAAGAACAGAGAGCTGTGTAAGGACATCAGGATAAATTGTAGACCTGTACAAGGCTGGGATGGGCTACAGGACAATAGCCAAGCAGCTTGGTGAGAAGGCAACAACTGTTGGCACCACATTTATTAGAAAATGGAAAGAAGTTCAAGATGACGGTCAATCACCCTCGGTCTGGGGCTCCATGCAAGATCTCACCTTCGTGGGCATCAATGATCATGAGGAATGTGAGGGATCAGCCACAACTACACGGCAGGACCTGGTCAATGACCTGAAGAGAGCTGGGACCACAGTCTCAAAGAAAACCATTAGTAACACACTACGCCGTCATGGATAAAATCCTGCAGCGCACGAAGGTCCCCTGCTCAAGCCAGCGCATGTCCAGGTCCGTCTGAAGTTTGCCAATGACCATCTGGATGATCCAGAGGAGGAATGGGAGAAGGTCATGTGGTCTGATGAGACAAAAAATAGAGCTTTTTGCTCTAAACTCCACTCGCCGTGTTTGGAGGAATAGAAGGATGAGTAAACCCCAAGAACACCATCCCAACCGTGAAGCATGGAGGTGGAAACTCATTCTTTGGGGATGCTTTTCTGCAAAGGGGACAGGACGACTGCACCGTATTGAGGGGAGGATGGATGGGGCATGTATCGCGAGATCTTGACCAACACCTCCTTCCCTCAGTAAGAGCATTTGAAGATGGGTCGTGGCTGGGTCTTCCAGCATGACAACGACCCGAAACACACAGCCAGGGCAACTAAGGAGTGGCTCCGTAAGAAGCATCTCAAGGTCCTGGAGTGCCTAGCCAGTCTCCAGACCTGAACCCAATAGAAAATCTTTGGAGGGAGCCGAAAGTCCGTATTGCCAGCGACAGCCCGAAACCTGAAGGATCTGGAGAAGGTCTGTATGGAGGAGTGGGCCAAAATCCCTGCTGCAGTGTGTGCAAACCTGGTCAAGAACTACAGGAAACGTATGATCTCTGTAATTGCAAACTAAGGTTTCTGTACCAAAATATTCAGTTCTGCTTTTCTGATGTATCAAATACTTATGTCATGCAATAAAATGCAAATTAATTACTTAAAAATCATACAATGTGATTTTCTGGATTTTGTTTATTTTAGATTCCTTCTCTCACAGTTGAAGTGTACCTATGATAAAAATTACAGACCTCTACATGCTTTGTAAGTAGGAAAACCTGCAAAATCGGCAGTGTATCAAATACTTGTTCTCCCCACTGTATGTGGGAACTCCTTCAAGACTGTTGGAAAAGCATTCCTCATTAAGCTGGTTGACAGAATGCCAAGAGCGTGCAAAGCTGTCATCAAGGCAAAGAGCGGCTACTTTGAAGAATTTCAAATATATTTTGATTTGTTTAACAATTTTTTGTTAAACTACATGATTCCATATGTTATTTCATAGTTTTGATGTCTACACTATTATTCTATAATGTAGAAAATAGTAAAAAATAAAGAAAAACACATAAAAGAGTAGGTGTGTCCAAACTTTTGACTGGTACTGTATACAGTGCATGTTAAGTATTCAGACCCCTTGACTTTTTCCACATTTTGTTACGTTAAAGCCTTATTCTAAAATTGATTAAATAATTTCCCCCCTCAATCTACACATAATACCCCATAACGGACAAAGCAAACTTTTGCAAATGTATTAAAAATAAAAAACTTAATTACATTCACATCAGTATTAAGATCTTTTACTCAGTACTTTGTTGAAGCCCCTTTGGCAGCAATTACAGCATCAAGTCTTCTTGGGTATGATACTACAAGCTTGGCACACCTGTATTTGGGGAGTTTCTCCCATTCGTCTCTGCAGATCATCTCAAGCTTTGTCAGGTTGGATGGGGAGCATCACTGTACAGCTATTCCTCTCCAGAGATGTTCGATCGGGATCAAGTCTGGGCTCTGGCTGGGCCACTCAAGGACATTCAGAGACTTGTCCCGAAGCCAGTCCCGCGTTGTCTTGGCTGTGTGCTTAAGTTCGTTGTCCTSTTGGGAGGTGAACCGTCGCCCCAGTCTGTGTTCCTGAGCGCTCTAGAGCAGATTTTCATCAAAGATCTCTCTGTACTTTGTTTCGTTCATCTTTGCCTCGATCCTGACTAGTCTCCCAGTCCCTGCCGCTAAAAAACATCCCCACAGTATGATGCTTCACCGTAAGGATAGTGCCAGACGTGACGCTTGGCATTCAGGCCAAAGAGTTTAATCTTGGTTTTATCAGACCAGAGAATCTTGTTTCTCATGGTCAGAGTCCTTTAGGTGCCTTTTTGCAAACTTCATGCGGGCTGTCATGTGCCTTTTACTGAAGAGTGGCTTCCGCCTGGCCACTCTACCATTAAGGCCTGATTGGTGGAGTGCTGCAGAGATGGGAAAACCTTCCAGAAGGACAACCATCTCCAGAAAGGAACTCCAGAGCTCTGTCAGAGGGGACCATTGGGTTCTGGGTCACCTCCCTGACCAAGGCCCTTCTCCCCCGATTGCTCTAGGAAGAGTGTTGGTGGTTCCAAACTTCTTCCATTTAAGAATGATGGAGGCCACTGTGTTCTTGGGGACCTTCAATGCTGCAGAAATGTTTTGGTACCCTTCCCCAGATCTGTGCCTCGACACCATTCTGTCTCGGAGCTCTACGGAAAATTCCTTCTACCTCATGGCTTGGTTTTTGCTCTGACATACACTGTCAGCTGTGGGACCTTACATACAGGTGTGTGCCTTTCTAAATCATGTACAATCAATTGAATTTACCACAGGTGGACACCAATCAAGTTGTAGAAACATCTCAAGGATGATCAATTTAAACAAGATGCACCTGAACTCAATTTCGAGTCTCATAGCAAAGGCTCTGAATACTTACGTAAATAAAGTATTTATGTTTTTTATTTTTAATACATTTGCTAACATTTCTAAAAAAACGTTTTCACTTCGTCATTATGGGGTATTTTATTTACAATAAGGCTGTAATGTAACAAAATGTGTAAAAAGTGAAAGTGTCTGAATATTTTCCGAATGCACTGTATAGACAAAATAATAAAAACTTCTCATACTGAAGTACTGTAGAAAGCATGTGATTGGTTCTTACCTCATCTACCCCATCTACCCACTTGGGCGGCAGTCTCTTGGTGACTCCGATGGCAGCTTCTGGGTCCAAACGTATCCCAGAGACCAGGGCCATGCGGTCATCAGCCAACTGATAGGAACATCACAGATATTACACAGCATATAATTTCCCATTTCAAGCATTGTTGTTTGCAGACTTTCCATACAAAGCATGGTTTATGTTTCCCCCAGAAAAATAGGTCCTTGTGACTCTGATAGTATAGTTTGGATACAAGGAGATTGGACAGTACCTCATCAAGCTCCTAATGTGATTGGCAGACCCCAGCGAAGTCCAATAAGGAGAGAGGGAGAGGTGAGATGAAGTGAGACAGTAACAGAAGTAACAGTAAGTGAGCCCCAGACAAAAAGCAGTGATCAGCTTCATACAGACATTTTTCATGCAATGTCACAGATACCGTTTAAAGAGGGATCATACTAATGTTCCAAAATGTCTAATTTTGACCCCAAAAATTCAATTTTATATCAATCAATTGAGGTTCTTCAAACATGTAAAATCACCCTTTAAAAAGGTAGGCCTGTCTTTGATAAATCTATGCTAGGCCTAAATACATTGGGTCAGTGAAGTGTGACATGAGAGTGTGTGTGCGAAGGCAAAGAAATAGGGCTAGCCTATGTCCCTGATCTCCAAATGATTAGCCTAAGCACAGAAGCATTTCATATAGGCCTAGAGAAAGGAAAGATGTAGGACAAAGATTAGCATTATAAGAGGATTTTGATATGCATGCAGATCACTCAGCATGAGCACCCAGAACACCATGCAAGAGAAATAATGCCATAAAAACGAGGAGCACCTAAGCCATTTCAGAAACTCAAAGTCGAGTAACCACTGGATTTGCTCTTTGATCCAAACAAACATTACTATGCCGCAAAACGCCAGACGACTGATTTGTCTTGTAATGAATTGGGCCTAACGCTTCCTCTACTATCCACAATCAGGTGGATGAAAAGAAGTCATTTCAAAGTCTGGATTTGAGTTCTACTATGAAGCTGCTGGACACAATAACGGTCCCATAGTCAAAACACCTTAGTGCCCAAAAGTAGGAGGGTGAACGAAAGAGGGACTGAAAGGGAAAACTATAAACTCTTTAGAGTTTTGAAACTATGCAAAATAAATAGGCTAAGATATTATGGACTTACATAGACAGCATTTGTAAAAGGCCCTGCATCCTGGTCAATAATGCAAAATAGAAAATATATATCAGTGACCAACAGTGCAAACTAAGTATTCTAAATTAGCATATACAAATATCTTCGTAACAAGTAGGCCTAGGCTATATCAATGTAAAGTTTGTCAAATATCTTAAAAATAACAGTTTAACAACCCAACACCAAGCACAGGATCAATTCAATCTAAAACAGAGCAAAGCACCATCTAAAGGGTAGGTTTTAGAAAGACATGCAACTCACTAAAAAGCAAAAGGGTACACACTACAAACAAATACCTCATAAAATGTAACACGTCAATTGTTACATTTGACCATCTCTATAACAAAAGACTATTCAACTCATTCCAGCATGAACTGTTATTGCTTCTTTATCAAGTACTGAACATTGCCCTTAAAATTAACTTCATGTTCTACCTTTAGCCAAACGTTTAATTTGTTTCTTACTTTGACAAATACATTGCTTCAATTGACTTTATCATGCCAAAGGAGAATGCACGCTCTAAGATGATTGGTAATGCAAGTTGAGGCTATCAGTACTCTAAAAGCATGCCTCTGTGACATGACTCAGGCCAAGGCAAATGTGCGCATCTAGCTTGACAGCTAACTGTACCTAGTTGTTGCGTTCTAGCTTGACAGCTAAATGCAGCAAGTAGCCAACATCATATTAATGTGTGTTAGATGGCCACTAGTTAATTAGCTAACGAGGAGACTTAATCAAACTACGGCTAGTTTATTAATGTGTTAACCATCACACACACACACACACACACACACACACACACAGACGTCAAATTCAGACGATTAACGTTAGACTCACCGCAGCATTGCTACGTGTACTCAGAGTACGACGGGTGCCGTATGTACTCACTTGCTCAGCCAATATATGACGATTTTGGATTGCATTGTTCCGCATTAATAAGAAGGCATCGGTCAAGCGCCTAGTTGCCATGCTTAATTTACACCCTTAAAATGTGTAGCTATCAAATAACAACCCGTAGCGCACAGTGACTACAACGACTAGCTAGCTACTATACAATGCAATGAACGTTAGCGAGATAGCCTGTACCGGCTAATCGAAGGGTTCTTCCCCTTTCTGTCCTCACAATAATATATCGTTTGTTTTCTATCTTTCGCTTTTATGAAGTACATAAATAAAACATAAAATATTAAGTTTGACTTCAATGAAACATGTACTGAAGATGAGGTCTGTGTTCTGGCCTCATCTACGTGGAAAACGTAAATACACAATAAGAGCTTCGTGACCAAACACTTCCCGGTTAAAACTTTTAATTTGAATTGGAGACCTCTATTAAAGAGAATATATTTGTAAAACTAAATCTAATCATCATTAATCATATTTTATGTATTTTCATATTATGTACTTTTATATTAATAAAATAAATACATAAAAACGAGAAACGTTTTATTTTCCGGGTCAATCCCACAAGGTTTCAGTCCACCGATATTTTTGAAGAAGAGTTGAAATAATGTAGGTAATCAAGGATGCATGATATATAGTTCTGCATTGCATAGTATTATATTGCAATAAAAGCATTGGCATCTATAAAACTGAGGAATATATTCGGTTTTTAGCGCTACCCCCAACTGTAACTATCAGCGAACAGGAACGTACCCATTGGAATCTCTATCGCGCATGCTTCCTTGAATGCGTTAAGCTAATGGCTAAGGATAAACTACATTAACAGTCTAACCATTTTTATTTACAATGGCAGAATATGGAGAGGAAGAGGGATTCATGTTACCTGTAGACGACGGTTTATTTGCTGATACATTTTCTGATGATAGCGTGTACAAATTCATCGGTCAAGAGTTAAAGATCAGCCAGGTGTTCAGCGCCAACCTCGGCGTGGCAGCGCCAGTGTGGGACGCCGTAAGTTCACTACTAACTCCATGAGTACACACTGGCTACATTTATTCTGCACATGATGAATACAGCTTTATTGGTTATGTAGTAGTGCATTTAATACAGTAGTGTTATGCAAGGAATTTAATGAGCTGCCTGTTGTATTTACTGTTTGGTTACTGTTGGTTAAATAGGCGCTTCATCTATGCCGCTATTTCGAGGAAAACTCGCTCAACCTGAAAGGAAAGCGCATCATTGAGTTGGGCGCAGGGACTGGCATTGTTGGCATTTTGGCAGCACGTTTGGGTATGTTGGTTCATTCTTTGTCCGTCCAGTAGAGGTCGGCAATGTCGATTTTCAGTAGCATCCACTGTTATTTCAATAGCCTATTCATTATTATTTACTTTAATWGCCGTTTATAGAATTTGAATTGCCTTTCCATCACACTGTTTACCCTGTCACACGCACATTAGCCTACAAATGTACTTTTCAAAGACTTTGAAACACTACAATAAAAATGTAAAACATCACAAAGATAATCATTTATAAAGGTGTATTTACCTAATTTCCCACTGTTACAGGAGCGGATGTGACCTTGACAGACCTCCCCCTTGCTGTCCCTCAACTGCAAAGCAACGTCTCAGCCAACATGCCGTCCTCCGGCTGGCCTTCTGTTGCCCCCTCCGTCCTCCCCCTCTCCTGGGGCCAAGACCAGCACATCTTCCCCATGGACTGGGACCTGGTACTGGGTGCAGACATTGTGTACCTGTCTGAGACTTACCCCCTCCTGCTGGACACACTGGTTCACCTGTGCAAGGTCAGGGCAGTGGTGTACCTCTCATCCAAGATGCGAGAAGAGCACGGAACGCCTGGCTTCTATGGAGACACTCTGCCACAGAGGTTCCATGTCAAGCTGGAGCACCGCGACCCCACACAGAACATCAACATCTACAGCGCTACTCTGAGAGGGAAGCAGTGACAGAAATGAGACTGGATAGGACTGGGAGACTGATGAACCGGTAAATAGTTTGAGACTTGGAAGAGAACCACACAACAGTGCCTGACTCTCTGAACCCTCTGGGGTTCCTTCCTCTCCAAAAAAACTTTGTGCAGGAGCTGGATAAGAACGAATAGGCACCTGACACAAAAGAGCAAAGGCTCCTCACTCTGATTTTAGTGCTCCCAAAAGTGTTATTTTAAACAAAATATAGACCAATAGGTCATCATGTTGAATGAAAAGGTCTGTATGGTCTTGTAAGAAACAGAATAATACTTTTGTGGGCAGGAAAAACATAGCAAAGATAATTTTCCTGTCTTTGGCAGGTTACTACAGTCAAATCAAGTTGTGTTTGATCTGGTTTGAGGAAGTGTTATATTGTTTAGGTTGACAGGGTTGATTACTGGGAAAATGTTGATGATACCATCCACTTGCAGAACTGGCAAAATTGACAGTTGCTGCCCCCACTCCCACTCCCTCCGCCTGGACATACTTCATCCCCTCACTCTCCTGCTCTCTGCTGATGTGCAGAGTTTCTGTTTAGAAAAGAAAAGCCTGTTTGTTCCGCTGGATAGTTTCAAAGAGAGACCGGCCGTTATACCCCCCCTTCACCTCTCTCTGTGCTATAGCTCACCCGACAAAACAACAGATCCCTATCTATATTCACAGTGGGCTCTCCACTAGTGGTCCACAAGGTCCCCATATGAGAAACTGTCATTCATCGTGCGTGTAATAATCCTTTGATCAATATTATAATGATAATGCCCAAGCAAGTTGGACAAAAAGTAACCTGTGGTACAACATAAAATACAATGTTATGCATTACTTTCCTATGCCTATAGTGCCTGTAAGAAATTATAAATTTTTCAATTATCAAATGATTGATTGAGAACCAAAACTTCTGAGAAATAAAGTTAATAAAATGTATACAACTTTCAGCAACAATCTCCTTGTCTGCTTTGTCGTTGATATAATAGATGACATGTTGTAATGCTTTTTTCCTTAGGTTTGCAATGTCATTCACTTTTAAGCACATCAACCATGTACACACAATGTGAAGTGTGCCAACCCTCGGTGTCATTTCAGCATTGTACAAGCAAACATGAAAATCAAGGATGATATCTTTGGAAAGATATATTGTATAGTGTCATCCTTAAATCCTCCACCACTGCTGTCCCTAATCTTCAAGCTGACCCCAAAACTATCAGATTTTAAATCCTCCACTGCTGTCCCTAATCCTCAATCTGACCCCAAAACTATCAGGTTTTAAATCCTCCACCACTGCTGTCCCTAATCCTCAATCTGACCCCAAAACTATCCGATTTTAAATCCCAATAAATTCAGGTTATTGCTATTCGTGATCCTTAGGACGTCTCTACTCTAAACCCCACCCTTACCTAACCTTAACCATTTTTCATTTAAACTTCAAATCGGGTAGCGACGTCCCAAGGATACCGGATAGCAAGGACCGTAAATTCATGGCAGACAGCCTTTGTTGCCCCAAACAATTAACTTCAGCCAAAAAACGCTGAAGTAAGCATTTGGGAGCAGGCAAAGTTTTTTTTTACCTGCTGTGTCACATTGGTCCGTGTGTATGTACAGACACAGTTTATATTCCCACTTCTCTCATCCTGCTATCTGTCAGCCCAGGGAATGTGACTGGGTGGGGAATGTTTGTTGCAACCAGGGTGTGCCTCTTAAAATAATTCCACTGTGATGTTTTGAATGGGAATGTTGGCTGTGGACAAGAGGAGGATGGCCTCTGGCGGTGACAGGGGAGTGAGGGTGTGTGGCACGAGGAAGGGGGGATCAATAACATTTTCTTTCTAAAACAAGTTGCCCAGTTGGTGTGGTCAGCATCAGACTATACCCTAAAAGCAAGGACCTTCCTCCAGAAACACTGACCAGAGGTATGTGTGATATGACAGTCATTGGATTATTAAATGTGCTTTCAGTTGATCTTATATCTTATATTCATACAAATTCACACTTGTTGGTTTGATCTAAAGTTTGACTTTTGTATGCAAGTCTGGACTATAAAAGTTTAGTTTTCTACTTCAACARTGAAACTGCATCTCATTTGATGAAATAGAGAAAAAAAATCTAAATGTTAAAAGCAATTCTGTAGTTGAAAAGGCATATCTACATTAGGGATACAACAATAAAATGTATGTTTTTCCTCTACAATAATTTCAGAAGTCAGTCTCTGGTTTCAAACCTCTTGTGATGGAGTTCTGGGCTGTGAGTGAGGGGCAACCACCTATATATGACAAATTTGGGACTGTTCCCGGACGAAACTTTGCACATGTGTGAGTTCAGTTCACTTTAAGCTGTTTTAAAATGATAGTGTGTTTGTCTCTGGGAAAGCTTGCCAGGTGAGAAACGTAAACAAATAGCTATGGTCTGCTTAGTTTGTTTTCATGTCTCTTTGTTGGCAAACAGAAGCAGAGCAGAATGTTCTTAAACCGAGCAGAATAGTCATAATCCTAAGAAAAAGAAACCTAGTATCACATAAAGATCATGTAAATAAGGTTGTTTGTATTCATTCAAAAATATATTTCACTTACAAGTGAATTTACTATGCAATATTTTCTTTGTTGTCTATATGGGTTATTAGGTGTCCATGTAACATGCTACACCACTGTGTCCTGCAAAGCTAGGTATTGGGGTAATCTTAATGTTTTTTCCACACCCTATTATTTCCACAGATATCAGGACAAGCACCAGGCATTAGATTTTCAACCGTACCAGGGCAGGGAGCCCAGTTGTTGGACAGTACCAGGTTCTAGGACCGGAGGGGTCCTACAGGACTATACCAACTGGACTGATCAATATCTGTTGCCCTCTATCCCTCATTTCCCTTTTGCTCTAGACAACCAGCTCCGACAGCTCCAGGGCTTAAGGGACTATCAGGCTCAAGAGAAGAGAGAGAGGGAATGGCAGGTGGGAGAGGCTCATAGAGCAGCAGCTAGTGAGAGGGAAAGGGAGTGTGTGAGAAGGATGCAGAGGGAGGGGTGGCAGAGGAAGTGGGAGCCCTGTAGTCCTGTCCGCTACAGGAGGGAGCTAGCCAAGAGAAGTCTGAGTGACAGTAACTATCGGGAGCTGGAGGCCTGGGCGGCCCGCTGCGGCCACTCACTCCCTAGGAAGAGACGCCTGGAGGCAGGGCTGAGGGTGGGGGACGAGGGGGCGCCGGAGAGTGAGAGAGTCCTGGAGAGAGAATCATGGGGCAACAGAAGTGGCGCAGAACCCATAGCAAGTGCAATGCATCTGGYGGGACTACCTCTTCAGCCAAGACAATGGGGACAGTGGGAGAGGAGGGACACACAGCAAACTATGTGCCACCGCTTGTCTGAGCCAGTCATTCCTTATACAACATACCCATCAGACACCAAGGAGAATGAGACAAGCTACCAGAAGAGGTTGTTTACTCAACCTCCAGGCTACATTCCACCTCCACCTTATAATGCCCCACATAACATTTCACCAGTAATGCAACATTCTGAGAAATATACCACTAAAGAAGCCATGGCTTCTGTGTATGCAGGGTGGGATCCGAGAGCTAACAGACACAAAAACTGCACACTGCCTACTCCGAGGAAGCAAGACTACTCTGTACTAGACTTTCATAGGGAAAGGGGAGGGGGAGATGAGTTTATGAAAGAAGAGTGGAAGCAGAGGACCTGGTCTGATCCTGGAGGGCATAGGCAGCAAGGACATGTTGTAGTTGGTCAATGGACAGGCTTTCCAGCCCATCCACAGAACATGCCAATCCGGTCTGAAAGCCTCTCACCTCTGCTGCAGTCCCCACAACAGCCTCAGATGGCCAACCTCAGTGAGAAGGCCTACCCCAGTGCCACCAGAGAAAGGAAAGTCAGTCTAAAGAAAAGGAAAGGAGGGGAGACCATATATTGCTTGGTGTCTCGCATGGGTGGAGTGGCAGGGTTGCCAAGTTCTCCTGAAGAAACACTAAAACCCCTTTCTCTGCCACTCTTCACCACCTCCCCTCTAACAACTGTGTCAAACAGTGAGTTAAGCAGAGTATCTAGCGGCCTAGAGGAGTGTAGTGCCAGTAATGAATCGCATAAGCTTGCAGATAAAGTTGATTCAGGTGTGCCATCACTCCAGCATGATTCCAGTGCTTCAGCCCAGACCCCTTCCTCCATAAGAAACAGCAATCTCAAACCTAAACTGAAGGGGGCGCTAGACTGGATGGGAAGTGAGCAAGCAGAAGCCCACAGGGATGAGCTTCTCAGGGCCATTCAGAGCCCTGAGAAGGAGAGGAAAGTGACCTCCAATGCCTACCCAGTACGACGGACAGTGAAATTGCCTTGCCAGAAGGCACCCAGGTTAGTGCTTCATCCCCTGTATCCAGGAGAAAAGGGATGCAAGTACTGGCTCCTGTGTCAGTCAAGTATCCCTTATGGAGGGAGCCCAGTTACATGGGCCGAGTCAAGAGTGACAATCCCTCACCTAGCTATTTGATGGGTACCTGGGAGGAGGGCGAACCAGGTAAGAATCTGAATGATGATCGTACAGAAAATAGCCCCGATGCTTGCAATCATCTTCTTGATGTTGAAGTGAGGCGATTGGAGCTCAAGAGAGACACAGAGTCTGACGGTAGCAGTGGTCTTCTGGTCATCAATGCAACTTGTGTTGTAATCAGTGGAGTTAATTTTCCCTCCTAAAAAAGAACATTCCCAGTATTTGTGCTTACTCCTGCAACTCCTAGTGACCCCCTGTGCCTGATCTAGACCCAAGCTCCCCTATCGACCCTATCCCAATAGATCCCAATATCCCAATAACCAAGTCAAGGAGGATACTACACCTGATCAGAGCATTGATATATCAGCCCAGATCTGCCCCCTGTTAGATAGTGAAGAGCCTGTGAGTGATTTCAAACCCTCTGACACAACTGTCATTGAAAAAGACTTGCCTCAGCAGATAGAGACAAGCCAACTCTCTGAATCGCTCTTGCCCTCACCTTCGATCCCTGACAATGAGACCTGGGAGGAGCGTGCTGAGAGGATTTTGGGGATCCCTTTTCTGAACTCCAGCGTTCAGGATAAAACAGAAAAGGATGAGATGCCACAGCTGCCAAAAGATGAGAACAATGACACCCTTGAGTGCCTTCCTGAGGTTACTCTGAAGGAGCCAGTGTCAGAGGCATCGCCTGAGATTGGTGTCACTGAAGATTATTTTTCTGCTAAAGACGCTGATGTCACTTTAGATGACCAGTCTGCACCAGATATAGTTGCAGAGCCCAAGATGGAGCTGAGGGAACAAACATGTGATGTCTCTGTGGAGAACTCCAGTGACCATCTGCCTGACGTAAAGGTGAAGTCTTTACGAGAGACAGGTAGCACAAACGAGCCCCCATTCAATCCTTGCCAGGAAGCAGGTCAATTTGGTGATGATGGTTTCCCCCCACCCATCTCACATTGCCTCAACCCACCTCTAAGTAACCCTGATTCTCCCCCACACTCACCTTTAAATGCTACCTCCCCCTCTAATTCAAGACCCTCCTCTTCCTCTCATCACTTGTTGACTTTACCCTCCCAGTTAATTTCATTATCTTCCCTCCCTAAGTCTAACATAGACCCCCTGTCTCTTCCTGAAGATCCACCCTCTCCCTCAGATATAAGCTTACCCCTTCACCCTGATTACCCTCCTACTGAACACTTAGACTCCATTTCCCTGTCCCAATTCCCATCTCCCCCTCCCTCAGTCCCGCTCTTCCCCTCCAGTTCTCCCACTCCATCTCCCTCGGTCCCACTCTCCCCCTCCAGAACCCTCCTCTAGAACCTGGAGCCTAGAGATACTGGCCGAGGCCTTTACCCCTGTCCTGTCCATATCCACCACACTCACCACACATTAAGAGGAGCCGCAATACCCCAAGTCCCTCTGGGATGCAGTGAAATGCATCCGGAAGGACACAGCCCCTGACTCAGAAAATGAGGAAGAGGGACGTGAGCTGTGGGATCCAGAAAGTGCTGGGGAGGATGGTGCTGCACTATATGAAGAATTTTATTTGGGCATTGGGGATATGTTGTTCCAGAGTAGTGATAGCCTGAGACAGGGGATGATTTTCAGTTCTGGCGAAAGCTCCCTTGAAGTAGCAAAGGACTGAGAGGTGCAAAGGGATCACGAAAAGGGACACATTTTGATTAACGTCAACACAGGATGAAAAACGCAGTGAGAAAGAGCCCAGTGGGCCAGCTAAAGCTGACACGCTCTCCTGCAGCAGCACAAACAGCCACAGCTCAGGGGACACGGTCATCATGGGGGCCGAGGGAGAGTTTGACTCTTAGACAGAGACTGAGGAGGAGACAGATTGTGAAGCTGAGATCATCAGTAAGGAGGAGCCTGACACCAACATGAAGCACTGTGTTGCTGAGGGAGCGGAATGGAGCGGCACTGTTGGGCTAAAGAGATATGTTGTAGTGGAGGGGGAGGGAGATGATGAGAGAGACAGGGAGGTGAGGGACACAGCTGAGCCTTGTCAAAACAAGGGGTATCTGTCTGAGACACAGGTGACAATGCTGCAAATTGAGGAAAGGCATATAGTAGAGAGTCAGAAAGCTGGGGAAGTGAGAAACTCTGAGGGGGAGGAGAGCAGAGGTTTGGACAACGTAACCACTTCTGAAAAGTTATCCGGTGGGGTCAAATCAAATCAAATTTTATTTGTCACATACACATGGTTAGCAGATGTTAATGCGAGTGTAGCGAAATGCTTGTGCTTCTAGTTCCGACAATGCAGTAATAACCAACAAGTAATCTAACCTAACAATTCCACAACTACTACCTTATACACACAAGTGTAAAGGGATAAAGAATATGTACATAAAGATATATGAATGAGTGATGGTACAGAACGTTATGGGTGACGAGGGTCAGTGTGGATGCATGATAGTAGAGGGGCTAGAGGAAAGTGATAATGGGCAACACCATAATAATGGTGAAACAGTTTACAGTACACAATGCACTGAGGTGGTGGAAAGTGTTAAGGAGATGTGGAGCAGCAATGTGGCAACAGGAAATAACCTTTTGGACAACAAAAAATCCTGTGACTCATTCTTAATGGAGAAGTTCTCTCAGGAGGATACTCTGTCAGTCAAGTCAATAGGTAGGACTGCAAGAGSTATATCATGCTATCAGAGCATGAACTTGCATAACATTTTGAATTAGCTAATTGACATTTTAAATTCCTTCAGAGCCTTATATTGAGATTGAGRAAACGTCTATGTGTCTGGGCTCTGACTATTTATAGATATACAGAATTTCAAATAGTAGAATAAGGGTATTTATTTTATTAAAGCGGCAATCAGCAGTTGAAACAATAACAAGGCGTCCCATCACAGTATTGCTAAAAAGCTGAGAGATGGTCTGGAGAAATGTAACCCTCAAAATCATATACAGAGCTAGGGATGCAAGGACTGACCAGCCATGATATCACAAATATGGTTTTAAACATGTTTTGAGGCTATACAGTGTGTTTACATTTACTTTGTTTACAAATACTGGAATAAAACAAGGTTATATTTTGGGTTCTGATGGGGTACAACAGTCGACCTATGCTCTTGAGGCATTTCTAAGTTATATTTTTCAAGAATCAATGGGGACATATAATTAACTTATAAGTCAAATCTGTAGCAAATACAGATTGCCCCCCTTTAAGAGACAAAAGGAAAATGGGGTGTCCCTCTCTCGAGTGCAGGAAATATTCAGAGGACACCTGACTACTTTTGAAAAAACTTGCTAATTTTTCAAAATAAAAGCCTGAAACTATGTCTAAAGCCTGATCACAGCCTGAGGAAGCCATTGGAAAAGGAATCTGGTTGATACCCCTTTAAATGGAGGTTAGACGGGCCAGGAAACACAGTTAAAAAATATATATATATCACTTCCGGGTTACMTTTTCTCAKGGTTTCGCTTGCAGAATAAGTATTGTTATACTCACAGACAATATTTTGACCGTTTTGGAAACTTTGGAGTGTTTTCTATCCTAATCTGTAAATTATATGCATATTCTACGATCTGGGCCAGAGAAAATGTCCGTTTACGTTGGGCACGTTATTTAAAAAATAAATAAAAWWTCTGACCCCTAGCGCTAAGAAGTTTTAAAGGGCATTTTGCAAGACCTCCGAGATTTGTTGTATGGCAGGGTGTAGTTATTGCCAAAGCATCTCTCAATGGTCACAATCTATTTGCTGTGCTTGGGAATAAAGCAACTTTTTCCATGAATATTTATGATGTGAGATTATTGGCTTAGAGATGTGCATTTAGTATGATGCATTTTGACATAATTATGTTTCAATAATTGTGCCGTTTTAATAAAAAATAAAAAAATWAATTAACCATGATAACGTGTAATATATCATTTTCAACAAGTCAAGAATTTGTTTATTGTATTGGTCGCCATTTGAAGTATTGATACAGTATGTCCTCTTCATGATTGACATGACACAACAATAAACAACCCATTAGGCCTACTTTTAGCAAGGTATCTGAAATATTTCATAAACAATTCATTCATATATCACAGAGATTACATTTCCTTCATGTGGAAATGAGTAAAACACATTGGAATTATTCTCATAGAATTTAATGTTGGCTATTTTTTATTGTATAACTATTGAATTTTGAAAAGTATCCTATACAAATCTTCTTTTGAGCTGCCTAGGTCATGCAAATATTTTCTTACAATACATATTTTGCCAATTGGCCTGGACCCCTTTTACTGCCGGTCCGGAGACCCGTAGATCCTTCACGACTGGACTACCGAAGTAATCCGCCCGAGGGGGTTCTTCAACTGGCTACTACGTCGCGACGTCCCCTGAATGCCCATCTGCTAGCCTGCTAGCCGCGGCCCGCTAGCTGTCTGGAGCATATTGGACTGTTAGCTGAAGAGATCCATCGGCCAATTTTTTGGGCCACTATACCTATTTTGCCAATTGGACTGGATCCCTTTACTACACGGAACCCTACTAATCCATCACAACTGGACTACTGACGTAACAGCACGAGGAGGCTCCGCACGAGGAGGCTATAACAGACTTCTTCCGTCGCGACGTCTCTCTAAGGCCCTTCTGCTAGCTTGCTAGCCCCAACCCGTTATGTGTCTGAATCGCTGTGTCTCCAGCCAGCCTAACTACTCACTGGACTCCTATGATCACTCGGCTAGAGGAGAGAGAGGAAGGACAGCTTTGAAAACAACAGCTGGAAAATTAGTCTGAAGCACAGTAGCATTTGGATGCATTTTAATAATGTAGACAATGTCAGAGTGTAACCGATGTGAAATGGCTATCTAGTTAGCGGTGATGCGCGCTAATAGCCTATCAATCGGTGACGTCTCTTGCTCTGAGACCTTGAAGTAGTGGTTCCCCTTGCTCTGCAAGGGCCGTGGCTTTTGTGGAGCGATGGGTAACAATGCTTCGTGGGTGACTGTTGTTGATGTGTGCAGAGGGTCCCTGGTTCGCGCGAGGGGACGGACTAAAGTTATACTGTTACAAGAGCACAGAGTAGAATTTGCCAAAACAAAATCTCATATAAAGCCGGTTCTACGCACAACCTACACCGGCATATGCRAACTGTGCAAACAACTGTGAAGCAAGCTGTAGCGGAGCTTCGAGAAACTAGCGAGCCTGCTAGTGATAGTGGTCGAGTCAGCACCTTCACACGTGGAGATGTATCCACTCAGTCAAGTAGGCCTACTCCGCGACCCACAGCAACGCAGTCTTCTATAGACCAGTTTATGCCAAAGTCTATGTCATTAGCAAAACAAGGCCAAATTGATATTGCATTGGCTAAAATGATTGCCACCAATTTCCAGCCATTTTCGATCATGGAGGACAGAGATTTTAGAAATGATAGCAATAGTCTAAATCCAATGTACACAATTCCAAGCAGGAAAACCCTTTCAAAATCATTTATTCCACAACTGTATGAGAGCACACAGGCTTCAGTGCGGGAAAGAGTCCAAAAAGCTACTGCAGTTTGCCTTACCACTGACTGCTGGACATCAAGGGTAACCACTTCTTACATGTCGGTTACATGTCACTTCATTGAAGATTTTTAGATGTCTAGCTGTCTTCTGGACTGCTTTGAGTTCAGTGACAGACACACCTCAGAGAACTTGGCAGAGGAACTGTTGAGAGTGGCCAGAGAATGGCAAGTATATGGAAAAGTGGTCTGTTGTGTTAGCGACAGTGCAGCTAACATAACCAAAGCCATGAAAATCTTAAAATGGACCCATCATCCATGTCTTGCCCACACAATCAACATGATTGTAAGAGATGCTCTGAAGGTGATGAAGTCCACWGTGGACAAAGTGAAAGCAGCTGTGGAATACTTCCACAGGAGCACAGTAGGTGCTGAAAAACTAAAGTCTACACAACGCCAGATGGGGATGCCTGAACTGAGGCCTAAACAAGACTGCACTACAAGGTGGAATTCAACATTTTATATGTTGAAGTGGTTTCTTGAGTCAAAGGATGCCATCATCTCTACCCTGGCCATTGTCAATGCACCTGTTGATGCTCTGACCCAAGAGGAATGGGAGGTGGTGGAGGAGGTGTGCAGAGTCCTGGAACCCTTTGAGCAGGTCACTGTGGAGATCAGTGGAGAGAGGTACAGTAAGCAGTTATTACTACATCATTATTTAATCCAGTATTATATATGTATATGAGCAGTAGATGAGAATGTAGTATCAGTAGACAAAACATGAACCTGAACTAATAAGTTACTGTTCTCTCTTTTCAGCTATGTGACAGCCTCAAAAATGATACTCCTTTGTAAGCGTCTGCAGCGAATCACAACCAGCCGCCAGAGAGAAGCAAATGTAACCACAGGACATGTGACAGAGTTGATGGACACCCTATGTTCATCAACGGACAGAAAGTTCCACAGAATGGAATATAATCACGTGCTATCAGAAACCGCTGCACTTGACCCCAGGTGTAAGAMGTTAGCCTTCAGTGATGCCAGAGCAATTGATGAGGCTCTTCAAAGAATAACCTCAGCAGCAGGGAGGGACAGCCCCAGCAGTCAGCTGGCTCAGGCACAAGGGCAACAGGAAGAAGAGGGATCAGGTGGAGCAGAAGCACCAGCAGTAGTGCCACAAACATCTGCTGTTTGGATGCTGTTTGACGAGAGAGCAACTGGGGATGCAGCACGAAGGAATCCCTCAGCAGATGCCATAATGGAGGTCCGGTCCTATATGGAGGAGCCCCTCCTCCAAAGATCTGCAGATCCTCTGAGCTGGTGGAAGAACAAGGCCTCTGTTTACCCACGGCTTACTAAAGTCATGACAGGGAGACTCTGCATAGTGGCCACATCCATTCCCTCTGAGAGGGTCTTCTCGAAAACGGGACAAATAATTACTGAGAGAAGAAACCGCATCAGCCCCTCGAAAGTGAGGCAGCTTGCATTTCTGAATGCAAATTTCTCAGAAAAGCAATATWTGGTCAGCATTGCCGTGTGCTGCTGGTTATAACATGGCAATAAAGAAGAGAGAGAAAAGAGGGACCCGTTTAATGTTTTAAGTGTGATGCTGCAGTCTTGCACATTGTTATTTATTTTTCTTTGATATGGTGCAATATTCTATTATTATGTTGTTCAGATTGTATTCGTTTTGAATTGTTACATTTATATGCACTTTGTTTATATACATTAAAAAGTTGTACTTTAAATACAAATATTTAATAGCATTCTTTTTCATAACAAACCAATGCATTTTTAAATACATTGTGGTTAAGGTAGAGTATGATTTCATTTAATAATTTAATTAGAATTGTTTTAACACCAATCATAGTCAAACTATCGCAAACAGTTTGACTTGAAAAAAAACAAAACATATATTTTTTAAAGAGCCGTTTGGGAGTCAAAATAGCCAGCTCTTTTTGGTGAGCAGAGCCGAACGAGCTGCCTCACTGAAAAGACCCGGAATGCCCATCACTAATTGGTGAGTTTCAGGCCTCGGAGAGAACATAATTGTACACTCGCAAAGTCGACTGAAAACGAGGGCTGAGGGGCTTACGTTGCAAACTTCCMTTGCTTGGCTAATCATTTGGACCACCTACCAAGATGGCGACGGGTATTCCCCCAAGGGTATAAGGCGAGGGTTAGTGGACGAGGGTGTGTCTTTTTAGTGGACGGTAGACGGAGTGTACAAATAGGTTCACTCCCGGGCCTGAAACTCCCCATAATTAAATTCGCGACGATTGTACATCCGCTAAGAAATGTCCGCCAAAACTTAAAAACAACGTCAATAGAGAAGTCAACATACAAGTGTAAGTAAAAACGAATGCAAATAAGTTAGAAATTGTGATACTAATGCACATGACGGCAAAAACACGTCTTGTAAAAAGTAAATATGTTTTTGTTGTGTTATCGTTTGGAAATTGTAGAACTAAAACATGTTCTTTTTCAGAAGTTCCAGCTAGGCAGGCTAACTTTTTAGTTAGCTAATTAATTTGCTACCTATCATACAGTAGGCGTATATTAATAATTATATATTAAATATATCGGTAGAAACGCTTTTATGCGAAAATATTGATATAATAACCATATCAAAGTAAACTTGGAGTCACGACATTTTGTGTGGTCCTCCCACCACGACTCGTCAGGAAAACATGCAGTTTGTTAGGTTACAGATGAAATGAATGATGATGAACTTCATAGGGTGGTGAAAGTGCAAGGAGATGAGCTTGTTGCTCCTTTCCAATAAATATCGATGGTCTTATTCTAGTGACATGATAATCGATTCTTGGCTGCAGTTGACAAATACAAATAATCTCATAATGTAGGCTTTACAAAAATTGCCAGCAAACCAGAAAAGCAAGGTGAAGCAATTCAGGCATTCTTGAAAGTCAGGACARTCATTGTCCTGCAAAGACACATATTTATATTAGAAAAAAAAATATTTCGCATTTAGAATTAATCGTGGAGTGGAGTTTTATAGTTACGTTACACTGGGCACGCGATGTCACCGCGTATCTTCAAATCATTATTTATTCGAGGAAAAAAAAAATGTTTCCATAATTTGTCGCAATGAAGAAAGTTCGACAAAATAAAAAAATCCACCTCAGTCTAACGGATAAAAATGTTGTCGATSTTTAGAAATTGCAGTTTCCATTACACATGTCGCAATTACTTTTTTTTTTACGACATGTCTTTTGTCGAATAAGCCTGGGTCAATGGAAACGTCCTACTGTCATGTCAGTTATCTATTCGTTATTTAACGTAATGAAATTGACATGAACACACGTTTTGTACATAAGCTATATCCAGGTAAGACGACGCTGATCCATTCATTCCGGTGCTTGTTTTACTTGAACTTTACATCTAGCTTGCTAGCCGGCTAACACCATGGCATCCAAGTTAACGCTAGCTAGCTAGGCTAATTGCTTGCCACATCATAGGTCAAAGTGAACTAACTAGCTGGTTAGTTAGTTAGCTGTCAATTATTTACTGTAAAATGTAAGTAGACAGCTATGTAAATTAAGTAACACTTATTTGTAGTATTATATTATTAATGCAGCATAAGTAAGCTAACTAAGTTACACGTTTGGGAACTAGCCAGCTAGAGTCCATGTTAACGTTAGTTACCCAATGTTCCAGCGCTAGCCGGGGAATGTAGCTAGTTTACCTGTGGTTAGCTAGCTACCTATCCAAGGTTTTGGCGATAATCTATGTTTGTTAAGATATATAACAGTTAGTATAGACGTCAGAATATTGATCAGCCAGGAAATTTGGCAGATGTAGTTACTCATCTGACTTCTTACATTGATCATAAGCAGGCTCAAAAGGAAAGTCACAATCACGTCTTTGCTCAGATTCCATTGGTTTGTCATGGTACTCCTTTGACGCTTACTTTTACTTAATTTCAGATAGCTGCCATAGAAATGTCTAGACTTTCTGCTCCCCCTTCCTATCCAGTTATTAACCACACTTGCTTGCTAGTCATTTGTTATTGACTGGGTTTCAATGTCAAAGTGAGCCCATGTTTTGACTGGGTTTCAATGCCAAAGTGAGCCCATGCCACCAAACAGCTTAAAATAAATACATCTAGTGTATGCAGTGTAGATGGAAAGTTTTTACATTGCACAAGGTTGAATAAATATCAAATACCTTTAATCACTTCACTGTTTAAACCACAACCTTTGAGATTTGATCTGAAAATGGTCAGTCGGACCTTGGTTTGACAGATATGTAGGCCTAATCATTGATTTGGACAAACTATAACATGTTTTAAACTTGCCAGACTGTTGCCACAGGCATTTTTTCAGCCCTCAGACATTTCTAGGCCAAACTGTTCTGTTTCCTGATTTCAAGCCTACTCCTTGTGTCATGTGAGGAATATAGCCTAATATATATAGCCTTGTGTTTTCTTCCTAGGCTGCTATACCTTAAAAGAGATGGGTAGATGGGTGTGTGTGCAAGGTCCTTGTTCCGTTAGGGAGGTGACATAGATATAGAGTGAGCTGTTTTTCACAGATTAGGTCTGTTGGGGAGAGGAAAGGCCCCCGGTTAGGGGGAGAGCAAACTGCCCACTCTGTTCTCTCTCTCCCACCCCAAGTTTTCAATGAGTCATATGACTTGATAGTTGCACGCTTTCACAGCCCCTCATTCTTCTGTCTCATGCTTCTGTTTCTTGGGAAGAATGAGTGATCTGGCTTCTGATTTGACAATTTTGACTGAGTGTATATACACAGGTGTTGTACAACTTATTTTATTTACATTGATAGGGGTGTTTGCCCAAGGTTGACAGGATAGCGTCTCCTGATTTATTTATTTATTTCTTGTTTGTTCATTTGTGAAGTGTTGAAGGTACACTGTGTGAATGTCAGGAGGTTTTTGTTAACTTCTCGTTGAGGGAAGTGAAATTTGGTCAGTGGCTACTGAATAATATGTATTCTAACCACAGAGACCATATTAGGGTCAATTTAAGGCTTTTGTACCAAATATTCTCACAGGGTAATATTTTTTGTATTACATTGTTATTGATTACGACACTGTTGGGGTTAGAGCTTGCTAGAAAGGCGTTTCACTGTACTTGTACATGTGACTTTAAACTTGAATGAAGTAGTCATGTGCATTTGCTGAGTCATTTTGCTGTTGCAGAACTAGTTACTCAGCAGCATCAATATCAGTTGTTTCCTGTCATGGGCTATTGATACAAGTTTCAAGAGTGCTTATTTCCCATTGTAATGAATACCTTTTTTCTAGGTTACTTTTGTTTAGTTTATCTTGTCTTGTGTAAGATCTGGTCTAATGCTACAAATTAAAGCATGCACCAGTCAGCCTCTCACCATTTTCTATAGCGGTCCTGCTCTTCTCTGTCTGAGCAGTATTTAGACCCAAGTGGAGAAATGGTGGAAAGAAATGCAACTCTAACCCAGGTATTCCCAAACTTTTTCACCCGGGGGGGCTTCCAGCATTGGAATTGTTCTATGGACACAAGCACTGTTCATGACACAAACTGTTGACACCCGTCTTGTTGGTGGAGATAATATTGCAGCTTTAAAGCTTATTTCCTGCAATTCTACACATTTCGTCATGAGGTGCAAAGGAAATGTTGCTGTTTTAAAGCATTTTGTTGTTGTTGCAATTCTATACATTTGCCCTGTCTGTGTACTCGTGTTATTTGAGTGACAAAAAAATTACAACTATATCTATGGGCTAAAAAAAAGCCAATAAAAAAACATTCGCTGACTGACATAGGCTAGTTGATCTGGACATTTCTGATAAGTTATAAATAACTCTCTAAGGTATGCAGTGACAACCATAACAAAAGGAACTAATGATGCACTACTCAATTTCAAAATTGCACCTTGTGCATTCTACTATTAAAACTTTCAAGAGTAAGTTTTGAAGCTGAGTTTGCGTCCCCCCCACCCCCAACAGAGCCCTTGGGCTCCGACCCAAACTTTGGGAACCACTGCTCTAATATAGAGATGCTCTGTTTTTTTGACACCACACTCCAAAAAGCAAATTTTGCAGGCTCTTGTTTTGTCTAATCTTGATTATTGTCCAGTCGTGTGGTCCAGTGCGGCGAGGAAAGACCTAGTTAAGCTGCAGCTGGCCCAGAACAGAGTGGCACGTTTTGCTCTTCATTGTAATCAGAGTGCTGATATAAATACTATGCATGCCAGTCTCTCTTGGCTAAGAGTTGACTAGAGACTGACTGCATCACTTCTTCTTTTTATAAGAAACATTAATGTGTTGAAAATCCCAAATTGTTTGCATAGTCATCTTACGCACAGCTCTGACATACACACTTATCCTACCAGACATGCCACCAGGGGTCTTTTCATAGTCCCATATCCAGAACAAATTCAAGAAAACGTACAGTATTATATAGAGCCCTTACTGCATGGAACTTCCTTCCATCTCATATTGCTCAAATAAACAGCAAACCTGGTTTCAAAAAACAGATAAAGCAACACCTCTCGGCACAACGCCTCTCCCCTATTTCACCTAGATAGTTTGTGTGTATGCATTGATATGTAGGCTACGTGTGCCTTTAAAAAAAAATGTATGTAGTTCTGTTCTTGTCAAATGATGTTCTGTATTATGTTTTGTGTGGACCCCAGGAAGAGTAGCTGCTGCTTTTGCAACAGCTAATGGGGATCCTAATAAAATCCCAAACCAACTGTTTACTAACACTGATCCTTCTGTGATTCAGTGGGTGACTGGAGTGACAACCTGCAGATACCCACAATGACCAGAGTTTAATTTGTCAGTAATTAAGGCTAGAGATGGAAGCATACTTTTTTTCAAACCCGAAATAAGTGTTACTGGTCTCTGCAGTGTTGTACTATACAGTGGGGCAAAAAAGTATTTAGTCAGCCACCAATTGTGCAAGTTCTCCCACTTAAAAAGATGAGAGGCCTGTAATTTTCATCTTAGGTACACTTCAACTATGACAGACAAAATGAGAGAGAAAAATCCAGAAAATCACATTGTAGGATTTTTAATGAATTTATTTGCAAATTATGGTGGAAAATAAGTATTTGGTCAGCTACAAACAAGCAAGATTTCTGGCTCTCACAGACCTGTAACTTCTTCTTTAAGAAGCTCCCTTCTGTTCCTCCACTTCATTACCTGTATTAATGGCACTGTTTGAACTTGTGGACGGGTGTCTTTTATACTGATAAAAACCTCAAACAGTCACACTCCAAACTCCACTATGGCCAAGACAAAGAGCTGTCAAAGGACACCAGAAACAAAATTGTAGACCTGCACCAGGCTGGGAAGACTGAATCTGCAATAGGTAAGCAGCTTGGTTTGAAGAAATCAACTGTGGGAGCAATTATTAGGAAATGGAAGACATACAAGACCACTGATAATCTCCCTCGATCTGGGGCTCCACAAAGATCTCACCCGTGGGGTCAAAATGATCACAAGAACGGTGAGCTTCAGAGAGCTGGGACCAAAGTAACAAAGCCTACCATAGTAACACACTACGCCGCCAGGAACTCAAATCCTGCAGTGCCAGACGTGTCCCCCTGCTTAAGCCAGTACATGTCCAGGCCCGTCTGAATTTTGCTAGAGAGCATTTGGATGATCCAGAAGAAGATTGGGAGATGTCATAATGGTCAGATGAACAAAAAATAGAACTTTTTGGTAAAAACTCAACTCATCGTGTTTTGGAGGACAAAGAATGCTGAGTTGCATCCAAGAACACCATACTACTTGTGAAGCATGGGGGTGGAAACATCATGCTTTTGGGGCTGTTTTTTGCAAAGGACCAGGACGACTGATCCGTGTATTTATATATATATAATTACACCTTTATTTAACTAGGCAAGTCAGTTAAGAACAAATTCTTATTTTCAATGGCGGCTAGGAACGTTCTGCCTCGTTTAGGGACAGAACGACAGATTTTTAACCTTGTCGGCTCGGGGGATTCAATCTTGCATTGATTACATTGCACTCCACGAGGAGCCTGCCTGTTAGCGAATGCAGTAAGCTAAGGTAAGTTGCTAGCTAGCATTAAACTTATCTTATAAAAACAACCAATCAATGACTGTCATATCACCAATGTGTACTTAACCATAAACATCAATGCCGTTCTTAAAATCAATACACAAGTATATATTTTTAAACCTGCATATTTAGCTAAAAGAAATCCAGGTTAGCAGGCAATATTAACCAGGTGAAATTGTGTCATTTCTCTTGCGTTCATTGCACGCAGAGTCAGGGTATATGCAACAGTTTGGGCGCCTGGCTCTTTGCGAACTAATTTTCCAAAATGTTACGTAATTATGACAACATTGAAGTTGTGCAATGTAACAGGAATATTTAGACTCATGGATGCCACCCGTTAGAAAAAATACGGAATGGAATAAACGTTTTGTTTTCGAGGTGATAGTTTCCGGATTAGTCAAGGTATATGGTTTAGAGAGAAATAGTCGACGCGTTATAATTCCTGTAATAACTTGCGGCGAATTTGAAAGGGGTTCCTTCGTTATTTACCATTCATGTCTTCCATAGAGAATGTCTTGATCTACTTCAAATAAGGTCTGTGTTTCGTGCAGGCTTAAACCGCTTCAACGTTTTGATACCCGTGTAAATCTCACTAGGATAAGGTAACGTTTGTCAACATATTTTCATAAATCCACTCTCAAAAAATGTATCTTCACTTATATTTAGCCAATATTGATCAGAGTTACCTTGTCTATGGATATCTACACAGTTATAAAATTGGCACGGTGATGTAAGCCTACACGAAACACAGACCTTATTTTAAGTGAATCTAAAAATATCCTATGGACTAAATGAAGGAACGCTTTTCAGATTTTGCTAGGTGTCATGGGAATTATGACTCGCACTTTGGTTGTCAATTCTTACCATGCCATTATTAAAATAGGATTTCCTGCATATAGAAATGACAGTTTTTGTTTTCAACATTCATCACAGGTAACTTAAACTCTATTTTTATTCAAACAGTTGAGAGTATTTGTCTCCTAAGCAGACTCTTCAGTATCATTGTCACTTCAGAGCTGCGTGTGTGTGTATTTATATATTATATTAAGTTAAATAAAAGTGTTCATTGTTCATCAGTATTGTGCAATTGTCATTATTACAAAATGTGTGTGTGTATATATATATATATATATTATTTTAAATTAAATGTCCGATTAATCGGTATCGGCTTTTTTTGTCCTCCAATAATCGGTATCGGCATTGAAAAATCATAATCGGTCAACCTCTAATTTCAAGGTCCTGGAGTGGCCTAGCCAGTCTCCAGACTCAACCCCATAGAAAATCTTTGGAGGGAGTTGAAAGTCTGTGTTGCCCAGCAACAGCCCCAAAACATCACTGCTCTAGAGGATATCTGCATGGAGGAATGGGCCAAAATACCAGCAACAGTGTGTAAAACCTTGTGAAGACTTACAGAAAAACATTTGACCTCTGTCATTGCTAACAAAGGGTATATAACAAAGTATTGAGAAACTTTTGTTATTGACCAAATACTTATTTTCCACCATAATTTGCAAATAAATTCATTAAAAATCCTACAATGTGATTTTTCTGGATTTTTTTTCTTCTCATTTTGTCTGTCATAGTTGAAGTGTACCTATGATGAAAATTACAGGCCTCATCTTTTTAAGTGGGAGAACTTGCACAATTGGTGGCTGACTAAATACTTTTTTGCCCCACTGTATATATTTCTCTTAATATTTAGTTTAATTTCAGTTGCCTGTTTCCAGACAGATCTCCAGTCCCTGCATTTCCAGAGCTCACCCTCCGCCCCCCTTTAACCCCAACCCACACTGATGGAGACAGAGCGGGAAGCCGACCTCCTGGAAGGTAACGTTAACAGAAACAAGACACTCCACCACACTAACTCCCACGCCTTACTGTGGTCAGCTCAGCACACATGGTACGCTATAGGCTCTATGCCAGTATACACAATACATTGTAGAAAAAATAACTCCCAAACACACGATTTACCTCTGCACATTTTCGATCCAATACCTTTTTCAAGATAAAGTGAGATTCACCTTGTTGATTTTAGGGCATTAACTCCCAGCACTACAACGAGATAAGCTTGGCGGTAGTGTGTGTGATAACCCTCTTCTGAAGTGACACTGTGCTCTTTGGGGAAACAGCTTGGTCATGGTTTTCAATTTAGGGACTTGTGCCTTGGACTTAGAAGGGATGTGTTATTATGTTCTTGCATGACTGTTTTTGTGTGTGTGTGGGGGGAGGGGGTGATGATGATGTGGCAATAATAGAAATCAGGAGGTTGTGACCAAGCTTTCTTTCCATGGGTTGAAGGGGAATGGGTTAGTAAGTTCGTCTTTCATCCTGAGTCTGACTTGTGTAATGAAATAGGAAGTTATTGAGACATTCAGTGAGGTAGGCTACATATAGCCTATGTAAGCAACGCTCCWGTTAGAAGAAGTAGACTTGGACCCAAAGAGACCGTAGTGAGAGTGGAACCTTTCGGAGATGAAGGAAGAGAAGCCCAATGAACATTCGAACCTGAGTAAGTACAGATCATTGTATCAGACCATCAGTAGAGTGGTACACTTTTAGTGTGAGGAGGAGGATGCATTAAGGGTCTAGAATTCTTGTGTAATGACGTGATTGGTGGGCTCTTGATTCGTATGATGTGACAATTCATGTCATCACGCTGTTCATATTTAACCTGTTACGCAAATAGATATTTGGCCTTAGTATTGCTCTTTGTTTAGCCTACTTTTCAGCGGTATGATGTAGCCTATTCATGTAAAAGGTGCATTGAAAGAGAAAAATTACACCTTCTATTGGGTGGCAGGTAGCCTAGCGGTTAGAGAATTGGTCTGGTAAAGGATAGGTCGCTGGTTCGAATGCCAGAGCCAACAAGGTGAAAAATCAGCCGACGTGCCCTTTGAGCAAGGCACGTAACTCTAATTTGTTCCAAGGGCGCCGTACTACTATGGCTGACCCTGTAAAACAACACATTTCACTGCACCTATCCGGTGTATGTGACAATTAAAAATATTGTAAAAAATGTTTTACATTGCATATCTTTTACTTTATAACCTGAAGTGTTTCAAAATGTGTCATAAAACAGGTTTGTTGGCCCTTCCTGGAGACTTGGCCGGGTTCAGAGAGTTGATTGACACACTCTTTACAGGGGACTTTGATGTGGCACTTCCTTGTTGAAGTTGGAAAACGCTTCTGTCATTAGTCATACATGCTTACAAGTGACTGTATAGATGGCTAGTAGAGACTGAAAGTATGGCTTTTAATCTCTTGACTGTGGCAAGGTTGCCAATGAATGTCTGCTTTAATCTGCAGCTGAATCAAATCAAATCAAATTTTATTTGTCACATGCGCCGAATACAACAGGTGTAGTAGACCTTACAGTGAATTTCTTACTTACAGGCTCTAACCAATAGTGCAAAAAAGGTGTTAGGTGAACAATAGGTAAGTAAAGAAATAAAACAACAGTAAAAAGACAGGCTATATACAGTAGCGAGGCTATAAAGCCCTTAACCAACAATACTATTTTATTTTCTTAAAACTGCAAGTATTTACTAAAATACACTGAAGTAATAAAAATAAATTAAGGAGCGACAATAAAATAACAGTAGCGAGGCTATATACGGGGGTACCGGTACAGAGTCAATGTGCGGGGGCACCGGTTAGTCGATGTAATTGAGGTAATATGTACATGTAGGTAAAGTGACTGTATGGAAAATAAACAGAGTAGCAGTAGCGTAAAAGGGGTTGACAATGCAAATAGTCCCGGTTGCTGTGTGATTAGCTGTTCAGGAGTCATGGCTTGGGGGTAGAAGCTGTTAAGAAGCATTTTGGACCTAGACTTGTCACTCCGGTACCGCTTGCCGTGCGGTAGAAGAGAGAACAGTCTATGACTAGGGTGGCTGGAGTCTTTGGCAATTGTTTGGGCCTTCCTCTGACACGCCTGGTATAGAGGTCCTGGATGGCAGGAAGCTTGGCCCCAGTGATATACTGGGCTGTACGCACTACACTCTAGTGCCTTGCGGTCGGAGGCCGAGCACTTGCCATACCAGGCGGTGATGCAACCAGTCAGGATGCTCTTGATGGTGTAGAACTTTTTGAGGATTTGAGGACCCATGCCAAATCTTTTTAGTCTCCTGAGGAGGAATAGGCTTTGTGTTTGGACCATGATAGTTTGTTGGTGATCTGGACACCAAGGAACTTGAAGCTCTCAACCTGCTCCACTACAGCCCCGTCAATGAGAATGGGGGCATGCTCGGCCCTCCCTTTTCCTGTAGTCCACAATCATCTCCTTTGTCTTGATCGCGTTGAGGGATAGGTTGTTATTCTGGCACCACATTGCCAGGTCTCTGACCTCCTCCCTATAGGCTGTCTCATCGTTGTCGGTGATCAGGCCTACCACAGTTGTGTCGTCAGCTAACTTAATGATGGTGTTGGAGTCGTGCCTGGCCATGCAGTCGTGGGTGAACAGGGAGTACAGGAGGGGACTGAGCACGCACCCCTGAGGGGACCCCGTGTTGAGAATTAGCGTGGCAGATGTGTTACCTACCCTTACCACCTGGGGGCAGACCGTCAGGAAGTCCAGGATCCAGTTGCAGAGGGAGGTGTTTAGTCCCAGGGTCCTTAGCTTAGTGATGACCTTTGAGGGCACTATGGTGTTGAACGCTGAGCTTTAGTCACTGAATAGCATTCTCACAAAGGTGTTCCTTTTGTCCAGGTGGGAAAGGGCAGTGTGGAGTGCAATAGAGATTGCATCATCTGTGGATCTGTTTGTGCGGTTTGCAAATTGGAGTGGGTCTAGTGTTTCTGGGATAATGTTGTTGATGTGAGCCATGACCAGCCTKTCAAAACACTTCATGGCTACAGACGTGAGTGCTACGGGCCGGTAGTCATTTAGGCAGGTTACCTTGGTGTTCTTGGGCACATGGACTGGTGGTCTGCTTGAAATATGTTGGTATTTCAGACGCGGTCAGGGAGAGGTTGAAAATGTCAGTGAAGACACTTGCCAGTTGGTCAGCGCATGCTCGGAGCACACGTCCTGGTAATCTGTCTGGCCCTGCGGCCTTGTGAATGTTGACATGTTTAAAGGTATTACTCACATCGGCTACGGAGAGCGTGATCACACGGTCATCAAGGAACAGCTGATTGTCTCATGCATGCTTCAGTGTTGCTTGCCTCGAATCAGATGGTGTGGAACAAATGGCTTGGTAATGGGAAGAGTGTGGGTAGAATAGAATCTCTCTTCATATTGCTCAGGGTCATGTGATCACAGTAGTTTTCATGTTACTCACTCACTCTCTCTCACACAGAGGAACCTCCTCAGGAGAATGGGGTCATCCAGAGCACCCAGGGCCTGTACAGCTCCACCTCCACTCCGGCCTCAGACGACGAGCCCTTCTCCACATACTTTGAGGAGAAGGTGCCCATTCCAGAGGATGTCACCCAGGTGCTGAGGCCATATGCCCTATGACCACACGCAGATTATTAACACAGCTTAGAAACTCACAGGGATTATTAACACAGAGCCTATGATCTCAGGGTCTATGACATCACATTAAGTATTAACTCACAGAGCCTATGGTATCACAGCGGTTATGACGTCAAGGTCTATGACCTCACACAGATTAACCCAGAGCCTATGGCATCACATGTGCAATTATGACCTTATAAAATACAGTACCAGTCAAATGTTTGGACACACCTACTCATTCAAGGGTTTTTCTTTTCTTTTTACTATTTTCTACATTAAGAATAATAGTGAAGACATCAGAACTATGAAATAACACATGGAATCATGTAGTAACCAAAACAGTGTTAATCAAAATATATTTTATAATTTAGATTATTCGAAGTAGCCACCCTTTGCCTTGATGACAGCTTTGCACACTCTTGGCATTCTCTCAACCAGCTTCATGAGGAAGGCTTTTCCAAAAGTCTTGAAGGAGTTCCCACATATGCTGAGCACTTGTTCGCTGCTTTTCCTTCATTCTGCGGTCCAACTTATCCCAAACCATCAATCAAATCCAATTGTATTTGTCACATGCGCCAAATACAACAGGTGTAGACCTTACAGTGGAATGCTTACTTACAAGCCCTTAACTGTTTTTTAAAACGTTTTTAAGAAAATACCTATTTAAAAAAAAAAAGAAGTAAGAGATAAGAATAACAAATAATTAAAGAGCAGCAGTAAATAACAATAGCGGGGCTATATACAGGGGGTACCGGTACAGAGTCAATGTGCGGAGGCACCGGTGTCGAGGTAATATGTACATGTAGGTATAGGTAAAGTGACTATGTATAGATAAAACAGAGTAGCAGCAGCGTTCCAGAGGGGGGAAGGCAATGCAAATACTCTGGGGAGCCATTTGATTAGCTCTTCAGGCGTCTTATGGCTTGGGGGTAGAAGCTGTTTGGAAGCCTCTTGGATCTAGACTTGGCACTCTGGTACGGCTTGCCGTGCGGTAGCAGAGGGAACAGTCTATCACTAGGGTGGCTGGAGTCTTTGACAATTGTTTGGGCCTTCATCTGACACCGCCTGGTATATAGGTCCTGGATGGCAGGAAGCTTGGCCCCAGTGACGTACTGGGACGTGCGGACTATCCTCTGTAGTGCCTTGAGGCCGAGTAGTTTCCATACCAGGCAGTGATGCAACCAGTCAGGATGCTTTTGATGGTGCAGCTGTAAAACCTTTTGAGGATCTGAGGACCCATGCCAAATCTTTTCAGTCTCCTGGGGGGGAATATGTTTTGTCATGCCCTCTTCACGACTGTCTTGGTGTGCTTGGACCATGTTAGTTTGTTGGTGATGTAGACGCCAAGGAACTTAACTCTCAACCTGCTCCACTACAGCCCTGTCGATGAGAATGGGGGTGTGCTCGGTCCTCCTTTTCCTGTAGTCCATAATCATCTCCTTTGTCTTGATCATGTTGAGGGTGAGGTAGTTGTCCTGGCACCACACAGTCAGGTATCAGCCTATAGGGAGTAGGTCCGTCTCATCGTTGTCGGTGATCAGGCCTAGCACTTGTGTCAACAGCAAACTTAATAATGGTGTTGTAGTCGTGCCTGGCTGTGCAGTCATGAGTGAACAGGGAGTACAGGAGGGGGCTGAGCTCGCACCCCTGAGGGACCCCCGTGTTGAGGATCAGAGTGGCGGATGTGTTACCTAACCTTACCACCTGGGGGCGGCCCGTCAGGAAGTCCAGGATCCAGTTGCAGAGGGAGGTGTTTAGTCCCAGGGTCCTTAGCTTAGTGATGACCTTTGAGGGCACTATGGTGTTGAACGCTGAGCTGTAGTCAATGAATAGCATTCTCACAAAGGTGTTCCTTTTGTCCAGGTGGGTAAAGGGCGGTGTGAAGTGCAATAGAGATTATATCATTTGTGGATCTGTTTGTGCGGTATGCAAATTGGAGCAGGTCTAGGGTTTCTGGGATAATGGTGTTGATGTGAGCCATGACCAGTTTTTCAAAGCATTTCATGGCAACAGATGTGAGTGCTACAGGTCGGTAGTCATTTAGGCAGGTTGCCTTTGTGTTCTTGGGCACAGGGACTATGGTGGTCTGCTTGAAACATGTTGGTATTAGACTCGGACAGGGAGAGGTTGAAAATGTCAGTGAAGACACTTGCCAGTTGGTCAGCGCATGCTCGGAGTACACGTCCTGGTAATCCGTCTGGCCCTACGGACTTGTGAATGTTGACCTGTTTAATGGTCTTACTCACGTCGGCTACAGAGAGCGTTATCACAGTCGTCCGGAACAGCTGGTGCTCTCATGCATGCCTCAGTGTTGCTTGCCTCGAAGCGAGCATAGAAGTGATTTAGCTCGTCTGGTAGACTCGTGTCGCTGGTCAGCTCTCGGCTGTGCTTCCCTTTGTAGTCTGTAATAGTTTGCAGGCCCTGCCACATCCGACGAGCGTCGGAGCCGGTGTAGTACGATTCAATCTTAGCCCTGTATTGACGCTTTGCCTGTTTGATGGTTCGTCGGAGGGCATAACGGGATTTCTTATAATCTTCCGGGTTAGAGTCCCTCTCCTTGAAATAGGCAGCTCTACCCTTTAAGCTCGAATGTTGCCTGTAGTCCATGGCTTCTGGTTGGGGTATGTACATACCTCACTGTGGGGACGGCGTCCTCGATGCACTTATTGATCAAGCAAGTGACTGATGTGGTGTACTCCTTAATGCCATTGGAAAAATCCCTGAACATATTCCAGTCTGTGCTAGCAAAAGTCCTGTCGTTTAACATCTGCTTCATCTGACCACTTTTTTTATAGACCGAGTTACTGATGCTTCCTGCTTTAATTTTTGCTTGTAAGCAGGAATCGGGAGGATAGAATTATGGTCAGATTTGCCAAATGGAGGGCGAGGGAGAGCTTTGTACGCGTCTCTGTGTGGAGTAAAGGTGGTCTTGAATTTCTTTTCCCTCTGGTTGCACATTTAATATGCTGAAGAAATTAGGTAAAACTGATTTAAGTTTCCCTGCATGAAAGTCACCGGCCACTTTGAGTGCCGCCTCTGCATGAGCATTTTCCAGTTTGCTTATGGCTATATACAGCTCATTGAGTGCGGTTTCAGTGCCAGCATCGGTCTGTGGTGGTAAGAAAAACACAGGTGTCTTACCAGAGGCTGCTGTTCTGTCCTGCCGATAGTGTATAACCTGCCAGCTGTATGTTCTTAATGTCGTCGTTCAGCTACGACTCTGTGAAACATAAGATATTACCGTTTTTAATGTCCCGTTGGTAAGATAAACATGCTTTCAGTTTGTCACATTTATTTTCCAATTGGGTTGAGGTCGGGTGATTGTGGGGGTCAGGTCATCTGATACAGCTCTCCATCACTCTGCTTTTTGGTCAAATAGCCCTTACACAGCCTGAAGGTGTGTTCTGGGTCATTGTCCTATTGAAAAGCAGATGATAGTCCCACCAAGCGCAAACCAGATGGGATGGCATATTGCTGCAGAAAGCTATGGTAGCCATGCTGGTTAAGTGTGCCTTGAATTCTAAATAAATCAACGACAGTGTCACGAGCAAAGCACCATCACACCTCCACCTCCATGCTTCACTGTGGGAACCACACATGCGGCGATTATCCGTTCACCTACTGAACCAAAAATCTAAAATTTAGACTCCTTTGACCAAATAACAGATTTCCACCGGTCTGTTGTCCATTGCTTGTGTTTCTTGGCCCAAGGAAGTCTCTTCTTATTATTGGTGTCCTTTAGTAGTGTTTTCTTTGCCTCAATTTGACCACGAAGGCCAGAGGAGACTGCGTGAATCGGAACAGTTGATGTTGAGATGTCTGTTACTTGAACTCTGTGAAGCATTTATTTGGGCTGCCATCTGAGTTGCAGTTAACTCTAATGAACTTATCCTCTGCAGCAGAGGTAACTCTGGGTGTTCCTTTCCTGTGTCGGTCCTCACAAGAGCCAGTTTCATCATAGCGCTTGATGTTTTTTGCGACTGCACTTGGAGAAACTTTCAAAGTTCTTGAAATGTCCCGGCTTGACTGACCTTCATGTCTTAAAGTAATGATGGACTGTCGTTTCTCTTTGCTTGTTTGAGCTGTTCTTGCCATAATATGGACTTGGTCTTTTACCAAATAGGGCTATCTTTTGTATACCCCCCTACCTTGTCACAACACAACTGATTGGCTGAAACGCATTAAGAAGGAATGAAATTCCACAAATTATCTTTTAACAAGGCACACCTGTTATTTGAAATGCATTGCAGGTGATTACCTCATGAAGCTGGTTGAGAGAATGCCAAGTCTGCACAGCTGTCATCGTGGCAAAGGGTGGCTATATAATATATTTTGTTWMGTTTAACACTTTTTTAGCTTACTACATGATTCCATAGTTTTGATGTCTTCACTATTATTATACAATGTAAAAAATAAAGAAACCCTTGATTGAGTAGTGTGTCAACTTCCGACTGGTACTGTATATTACTTCACAGTTATTGAGTCATAGAGCCTATGGCATAACAGGCCCTGTGATGTCATGATAATCCCTATCTTCTAAGTGCGTATGACCTCAAAGAGCATATTACCCTAAGCTTATGACCTGAATAAAGTGATACACAAAGGTACTATTAATATAGAATAATTTAGAAATTATAACTTCAATGACCGGTAATACTTCATGCTAAGATTTATTTTCAGGCGTTGATTGTAATATTTGAGATCCTCTCTTTTCAGATGTTCAGTTTCCGTAAACTCTGGGCCTTTACGGGACCTGGTTTCTTGATGAGCATCGCCTATCTTGACCCAGGGAACATCGAGTCTGACCTGCAGTCTGGCGCTAAAGCTGGCTTTAAGGTGAACACAAACCTTCATTCAAGGGACAGGGGTACCAAGTCAAATCATATGTTATTTGTCATGTGCTTCGTAACCAACAGGTGTAGACTAACAGTGAAATGCTTACTTACGGGCCCTTCCTAACAATTCAGAGAAAGAAAAATAGAGAAATAATAGATAAGTAATAGGTAATATACAATGAGTAACAATAACTTGGCTATATACATGGGGTACAAATACCGAGTTGATGTGCTGGCGTACGAGGTAATTGTGGTAGATATGTACAGTGCATTCAAAGTATTCAGACCCCTTCCCTTTTTCACATTTTGATGCGTTAGTCTTATTCAAAAATTGATTTATCTCATTAATCTACACACAATACCACCTAATGACAAAGCGAAAAAAGGTTTTTAGAAATACCTTATTTACATAAGTATTCAGACTCTTTGCTATGCGACTGGAAATTTAGCTCTGCTGCATCCTGTTTTCCATTGATCATCCTTGAGTCCACCTGTGATACATTCAATTGATTGGACCTGATTTGGAAAGGCACACACCTGTGTGTGTATATAAGGTCCCACAGTTGACAGTGCGTGTCAGAGCAAAAACCAAGCCACGAGGTCGAATCTGGAGGAAACCTGGCACCATCCCTACGGTGAAGCATGGCGGTGGCATCATGCTGTGGGGATGTTTTTCAGCGGCAGGGACTGGGAGACTAGTCAGGATCGAAGCAAAGATGAACGGAGCAAAGTACAGAGAGATCCTTGATGAAAACCTGCTCAGCACCTCAGACTGGGGCAAAGGTTCACCTTCCAACCGGACAACTATCTTAAGCATGTAGTGGTATTTATTAGAGAGGGATAAAGAAAGATTTTGTTCGGGCGCCAGGCAGGTATTAACCATGCCGAAAGGAAAAGAGTAGAATAGAGAGAGTACCACTACCAGACCCACACACATCAGCAGAAGAGACTGCCTAGAGTGTAGCCTGTTTACCAGATAGCCAGTGGAGAGAAAAGAGAATACACACCCTATAAAACCCACATCACAGCACAGGGGTAACCCCACCAAGAATACCTCATACAATAATAATAATAATAATAATAATGGCAGAGCAATTGAACAGCAACTTCATACCAGAAAGAACCCAGTCATCAACAGAGGATTTGCAATAATCTGTATTCTCTTCCAGTGGAGGAGTGCAGAGGGTATGAATGTGGGGGGTGTTCATCGACACAGCAAAGGCCTTAAAAATGTCCACAATCTTCTTGGCCACATGTCCATAGTACACCCCACCTCAATACAGTTCAAATAACAATACACAACTTTAAAGCAACCTCCCTTTTAACTAAAATGTCCACCCAAATACTTCTGTCAGGGCAATAATAGTMCAGCTCCAATGAACTTCAATGGGAAGTGCATTAGAAAAATAGAGTCTGTTGCAGGGTAAAGCACTGGAACGATAGAGGGAAGAGAAAGAGAGAAAGGGAACAAGAGAGGTCTTCAGGCGTGCCGGTGTACTGTCTGACTGTCCGATGGTTTGTTGGTTTGTAGCTTAAAGCTTCGCAACAATGTTGCTACTAATCCATGCGATCCATAACCGTCGCGGTCCCAAACGAAAACAACCACGACGTAGAGCCATCACACTGATGATTGAGTTAAATACTTTATAACTACATACGCTGAAAACAAACAAAACTTCTGCAGCATAGCACACACAATCAAACTGTCGCGCCACCCAAGAGCAGCTCCTCAAAGAGCTGAACGAGACATCTTTATCTCCTCCTTCCTTACTGCTCATGCGCTCTTAAAGTGGCAGCACACGGTGAAGGCTCCGTGCAGGATTTCGCCACAAGCACAGCCAAGACAACGCAGGAGTGGCTTCCGGGACAAGTCTCTGAATGTCCTTGAGTTGCCCGTACTTGAACCCGATTTGAACACTGACTTGAACCCTGAAAATAGCTGTGCAGCGATGCTCCCCATCCAACCTGACAGAGCTTTTGCAGAGAATGGGAGAAACGCCGCAAATTCAGGTGTGCAAAGCTTCTAGAGTCAAAACCAAGAAGACTTGAGGCTGTAACTGCTGCCAAAGGTGCTTCAACAAAGTACTAAGTAAAAGGTCTGAATACTTACAATACCAGTCAAAAGTTTGGACAAACCTACTCAAGAGTTTATTTMTTTATTTTGACTATTTTCTAAATTATTATTCTACAGTGAAGACACCTAACCTGTGAAATAACACATTGAATAATCTAAAATATATTTTKATTTGATTAACACTTTTTTGATTACTACATTATTCCAAGAAGTCACCCTTTGTCTTTGACAGCTTTGCACACTTGGCATTCTCCCAACCAGCATCACCTGGAATGCTTTTCCAATAGTCTTGAATGAGTTCCCACATTCTGCGCACTTGTTGGCTGCTTTTCCTTCACTCTCCTCCTTGGTCAAATAGCCCTTACACAGCCTGGAGGTGTGTTGAGTAATTGTCCTGTTGGAAAAACAAATGATAGTCCCACTAAGCTCAAACCAAATGGGATGGTGTATTGCTGCAGAATGACTGTGGTAGCCATGCTGGTTAAGTGTGCCTTTTGAATTCTAAATAAATCAGACACTGTCACCAGCAAGGCGCCATCACACTACCGCCATGCTTCACGGTGGGAACCACACATGCGGAGATCATCCATTCACCTACTCTGCGTCTCACAAAGACACGGCGGTTGGAACCAAAAATCTCCAATTTGGTCTCCAGACCAAAGGACAGATTTCCACTGGTCTAATGTCCATTGCTCGTGTTTCTTGGCCCAAGGAAGTTTCTTCTTATTATTGGTGTCCTTTAGTGGTGTTTTCTTTGCAGCAATTTGACCATGAAGGCCTGATTTCACGCAGTCTCCTCTGAACAGTTGATGTTGAGATGTGTCTGTTACTTGAACTCTGAAGCATTTATTTGGGATGCAATTTCTGAGGCTGGTAACGCTAATATCCTCTGCAGCAGAGGTAACTCTGCGTCTTCCTTTCCTGTGTCGTTCCTCATGAGAGCCAGTTTCATCATAGCGCTTCATCATAGCGCTGGCAGGTGACTTCACTGACATTTTCTACATGTCCCTGACTGAGTCTGTAATACCAACATGTTTCAAGCAGACCACCATAGTCCCTGTGCCCAAGAACACGAAGGCAACCTGCCTAAATGACTACTGACCTGTAGCACTCACAACTGTTGCCATGAAGTGCTTTGAAAGGTTGGTAATGGCTCACATCAACACCATTATCCCAGAAACCCTAGACCCATTCCTGTTTGCATACCGCCCAAACAGATCCACAGATGATGCAATCTCTATTGCACTCCACACTGCCCTTTCCCACCTGGACAAAATGAACACTTATGTGAGAATGCTATTCAGTGACTAAAGCTCAGCGTTCAACACCATAGTACTCTCAAAGCTCATCACTAAGCGAAGGACCCTTGGACTAAACACCTCCCTCTGCAACTGGATCCTGGACTTCCTGACGGKCTGCCCCCAGGTGGTAAGGGTAGGTAACACATCTGCCACGCTAATTCTCAACACGGGSTCCCCTCAGGGGTGCGTGCTCAGTCCCCTCCTGTACTCCCTGTTCACCCACGACTGCATGGCCAGGCACGACTCCAACACCATCATTAAGTTTGCTGACGACACAACAGTGGTAAGCCTGATCACCGACAATGACGAGACAGCCTATAGGGAGGAGGTCAGAGACCTGGCCGGGTGGTGCCAGAATAACAACCTATCCCTCAACGTAACCAAGACTAAGGAGATGATTGTGGACTACAGGAAAAGGAAGACCGAGCACGTCCCCATTCACGGGGCTGTAGTGGAGCAGGTTGAGAGCTTCAAGGTCCTTGGTGTCCACATCACCAACACACTATCATGGTCCAAACACACCAAGACAGTTGTGAAGAGGGCACGACAGCCTATTCCCCCTCAGGAAACTAAAATGATTTGGCATGGGTCCTGAGATCCTCAAAAGGTTTTACAGCTGCAACATCGAGAGCATCCTGACTGGTTGCATCACTGCCTGGTACGGCAATTGCTCGGCCTCTGACCGCAAGGCACTACAGAGGGTAGTGCGTACGGCCCAGTACATCACTGGGGCTAAGCTGCCTGCCATCCAGGACCTCTACACCAGGCGGTGTCAGGTGAAGACCCTAAAAATTGTCAGACCCCAGCCACCCCAGTCATAGACTGTTCTCTCTACTAACGCATGGCAAGCGGTACCGGAGTGCCAAGTCTAGGACAAAAAGGCTTCTCAACAGTTTTTACCCCTAAGCCGTAAGACTCCTGAACAGGTACTCAAATGGCTACCCGGACTATTTGCGTTGTGTGTTTGCATCTGTTTTATCTCTTTACTTACCTATTGTTCACCTATTACCTTTTTTGCACTATTGGTTAGAGCCTGTAAGTAAGCATTTCACTGTAAGGTCTACACCTGTTGTATTCGGCGCACGTGACAGACTTTGACTTTATTTGAATTAATMGGCCATGCCGATTTAATCGGTTGACCTCTAATGCAGATAACCAAATAGCAACTCAGACTATCTATTTACTATTTTGCCATGGTGCTGTCTGCCTAGGAAGAGAGCTCCTGTACCGTTTGTAAATATTTAATACTTTTTTTGTTAAATTTTTAAATACACTTTTTTTTCTCTGTATTCATCACATGGTGGTGTTCAATTTCAAAGTTACAGGACTTTAATGTTTATTCTGTGTTTGCCTTCGGTAGCTGGATGGCTAATGTTTGCGTTTTAAATAATGCAGCAGTAGCTCTGGCTTTTTTGTTTCACCTGCCGGTTGGAAGGTGGAGACTATGGTGTCAGAGGCGGAGGGACTGTTCCTGACCACTGCTGATGTGTGGTTGATTTTTCTGGTGCTTTACTGCAGTAGAAGCATCACTCAGTTGGGTGTTACACTGTCGGCAATGGAGGATCAGCTACCTATGGAGGAGTGACTACTATGAAGGAACTGGGAACTTCAGACAAAGGGATGGACCCTGATGAAGAGCTTCTGGCTTGACTGACAGACTGACTTTCTCCCTGGCTGTACTGTAGCATTGATGCTCCCTCTCAAGCCATAGAGTTTTCCAAACTGCCTCAACTCCATTCGTTTTCCATCTTTCATTTGTTGATTAATGTTAACATAAGTTTCTAAACATATATATATATATATATATATATATATATATTTTTTTATCCTTGATGATTTGCAATGTATCCACATGTGTGATGTATTGTGATTTTATTGTCAAATATATAATATTATGGCTTGGGGGTGGTAGAAGCTGTTCAGGGTCCTGTTGGGTCCTGTTGGTTCCAGACTTGGTGCATCGGTCAAGCTTGCTGTGCGGTACCAGAGAGAACAGTCGGTCTTGGGTGGCTGGAGTCTTTGACAGTTTTTAGGGCCTTCCTCACACCACCTGGTATAGAGGTCCTGGATGGCAGGGAGCTCGGCCCCAGTGATGTACTGGGGCATACGCACTACCCTCTGTAGTGCCTTGCGGTTGGATGCCAACTAAGCGGTGATGTAGCCAGTCAAGATGCTTTCAATGGTGTGACTGTAGAGATTTCTGAACCATGGTCAAATTCGAAGACAAATAATTTACTCAAAGACAAAGTTCTATCTCCGGTTGGACAGTTATGTTTTATTCTATAATCAGCATTCCCTATTACATCTGGTCTTTTTGCTCTTGATTATGTTTAATTTACTCCCATGCTTCATCACCATTATTTTGTCCCCCCCTCTCGCTCTCTTTCTCTCTCAGCTCCTGTGGGTGTTGTTGGGGGCCACCATCATCGGCCTCCTCCTGCAGAGACTGGCTGCACGCCTGGGGGTCGTCACAGGGATGCACCTCGCAGAGGTCTGCAACCGCCAGTACCCCACTGTGAGTAACCCTCCTTCGCCCTACACCATATAGAAGGGTTTGGTTTAAATTAATTGAATGTGATTGCTATGTGTTATATTCAGTCTTGCTCTCCACACCTCCATCCCGTCCAAGGTTCCTCGTATTATCCTGTGGCTGATGGTGGAGCTGGCCATCATCGGCTCAGACATGCAGGAGGTCATCGGCTGTGCCATTGCCTTCAACCTCCTCTCTATGGGCAGGTAGCTACAGTACCACCCTCCAGCGCCCAACCAAGCCACACTTTACTACACAAAGAGTGCGTCCCAAATGACACCCTATTCCCTATTTAGTGCCCCCTGTTCAAAAGTAGTACACTATATAGGGTGACATTTGGGATACTGACAAAGGCATACAACGGGTGCTCTAGCGGTCAATGTATTGGGGTCAAACTAACATTGTTGTTTGCTATCTACCAGGATTCCACTTTGGGGAGGTGTCCTCATCACCATCATTGACACCTTTGTGTTCCTTTTTCTAGATAAATATGGTGAGTTTCTTTGACACATTAAGATGTCTGTGATTTAAGTCCTTGGGCACAGGTGTGTGTATGTATTTCTGTCTGGGCGTGTTTCAAAATGATTTCCGTCTTTTGTTTTTTAGGCTTGAGGAAACTTGAAGCCTTCTTTGGGTTTCTCATCACCATCATGGCTATAAGCTTTGGGTATGAGGTAAGAACAAGCTTTTCCCTGTGTTCATCTTTAAAAAATAAAAAATCCCCTTCTGTAAACCTGCCAGCCGGGTTTTATAGTATATAGCGCAGCTTTGATAGAATTTGGTAGGTTTTCTTTTCTGCATTTGTGTGTATCTGACTGCCATCTCGTGTGTATGTGCCTGTAGTATGTGATGGTGCGTCCGGACCAGGGGGAGCTGCTGAAGGGGATGTTTCTGCCGTACTGTGAGAACTGTGATTCTGCCCAGATGGAGCAGGCTGTGGGCATCGTAGGAGCAGTCATCATGCCCCACAACATCTACCTGCACTCTGCCCTCGTCAAGGTAGGTCTCTTGCATCATGACATAGTGAAAGTCTTACACTCCTCTATGACATAGGAGTCAAAGACCTGCTTTATGACGTACTACAGAGTCAAAGATCTTCACTATGACATAGTAGAGGGTCATCATGGACCTTTACTATGACATATAAAATATTGGTAACGATTTGAAACAATCATTTATACATTTTTGGGCCAAACAACCAGAAAGTACAATGTCACAGGAATTGTGATTTATATTTTAATGATATTTTATTGTCTAGTCTCGGCAAATAGATCGTGGGAACAAGAAGGAGGTGAAGGAGGCCAACAAATACTACTTCATCGAGTCAACTATTGCTCTCTTCATCTCCTTCCTCATCAACGTCTTTGTTGTAGCAGTGTTTGCCGAGGCCTTCTACGACAAAACCAACATTGAGGTGGTGGGTATAATGACTAACCAGACCCAGCATGTCTCCTTGTCTCGTACTGTAACAATCCTTTACAGATGGTTTATACATTAATATAGCATCAGTATGGCACCTCTAAACCAGTGACCACCCTTGTTTGTGATGTGCTGCTGTTCTTCTGTGTGTCACAGAATGCAAAATGCAATGCATCAGGCAGTCCTCACACAGACCTCTTCCCTCTGGACAACAGCACGCTACAGGTGGACATCTTCAAAGGGGTACATCTTTTAAGGATTAACAACAATCTATATAACCTGTGATATGAAATCACTTTGATACTGTATATACCTGCTATCTCAGTCAATCATTTTGCCATGAAATTAACATTTGTTCGGTGTTGATAATATGAATAACCATGGGGGGAATTTCTACATTCTCCCACTCACTCTATACAGGGGGTGGTGCTGGGTTGTTTCTTTGGCCCTGCGGCCCTCTACATCTGGGCCATCGGGATCCTGGCTGCCGGACAGAGCTCCACCATGACAGGCACTTACTCTGGCCAGTTTGTCATGGAGGTGAGAATGTGTACAAGTACCCAACTACTGTGTTTGTTTGTGTATGTGAGAGTGCACATTATATTGTTAACCTTTAAGTCAATCCTTGTGTATGCGTGTGTTGGTGTTTTGTATGTAAACACCTCAGTGTTTTGTCAGTAGGGATGTGTGTTTGTTGACTATTTTCTCTCTCTTCCCCTGCGTCAGGGTTTCCTGAACCTGCGTTGGTCCCGTTTTGCCCGGGTGCTTCTCACCCGCTCCATCGCCATCTTCCCCACCCTGCTGGTGGCCATCTTTCAGGACGTGCAGCACCTAACGGGCATGAACGACTTCCTCAACGTATTGCAGAGCATGCAGGTCAGAGAAGACATGACCAGAGCCCTATCAAAAGTAGTGCACAAAATGGGGAATAGGTTGCCATTTGGGATGCCGAACGGGTCTGGGAACATGCAGAGAGAGAGAAGAGACAGGGCTTGCTGTTTGGGGTTTTAGGCTGGGTTTCTGTATAGCACTTTGACATCGGCGGATGTAAAAAGGGCTTTATAAATACATTTGATTGATTAGGGAGGAGAGGAGAAGGGTGCTGGATGGAGAGAGTGAAGACTTGGGCTAGGGACTGCAAGTTAGAGAGGGGTAGCAGCTACTCTGGGCTGGCTTGGGAGTCTTTGGGGGTTTTATACTGATGCATGTATTAAAAGCTATTGAAGGGGACTGAATGTCGTCAGTTCTTACTGTCTCTCTTTGTTCCACAGCTGCCATTTGCTCTGATCCCCATCCTGACCTTTACCAGTCTGACATCCATCATGGATGACTTTGCTAATGGACTGTGAGTCACCATAACCCTCAACCCATATAACACTGAAGATTGCTTCTGTATTTGCACTGATAAATTATAAAAGACCAACAAATTAATAAATGTGATGACGGGGGATGCATCTCAAATGGATCCTTATTCCCTACATAGTGCCATACCTAGTGCACTCTGTAGGGAATAGGGTGCCATTTGGGACGTAAGATTTGTTTCTGTGTTTTCACTGATCGAACAACTAATTAATAAATGTGATGACAGTGACACTTTATCATTGATGCCTAACCATCTCGTCTGTGACTGTGCTCCTGAGGGTGTGGAAGATTGGCGGAGGGGTGGTCATCCTGGTGGTCTGTGCCATAAACATGTACTTTGTGGTGGTCTACGTGACCAGCCTGAACAGTGTGGCGCTCTACGTGCTGGTGGCCTTGCTCTGCATAGCCTACCTAAGCTTTGTGTGCTACCTGGTGAGTTACTGTAGTAGTCATTATAACAGCATGGRCTGGGTTAGATAAGCATACAACACTGTAGATCAATTCCCAAATAAAGAGGCTACCTTTCGATGCGGAATACTAGATACTGAATGCAGGGATATGGTTTGGAAAGATGGATTGTAAACTATTATAGGGAGTACAGTGACCCTCTTCTGACCTCCTCCCCACTCTGTGTGTCTACAGACGTGGCATTGTCTGATAGCCCTCGGGGTCTCCTGTCTGGACGTGTCCTGTCTGGGCAGCAGGGTAAGCAACAACCGCCACGCTGTGTTCATTGAGGAACAGCCAGCGTATGACACCTAAAACGGAACAGGAGTGTTTTAAAGGACAAGACAGACCAAGACGAACGTTGGCTGTGCACAGCAGATCACCTGCTAGGTGTCGGCAAACGTTGGAGATGTAGAATCGTTGGGAAATGAACAGAAAATGACGCACTCGCTGCACATAAAATGTTCTTGTTGGTCTGTCATGTCCTTCAGGCTTTGAGAGAGAGACTTACAGCTTTTTATAGAGAGATTTTAAGACATTTCCTGATATCTCTAATCATGAGATCAACACTTCAGAGAACATTTTCCCCCCACTGTTCTAATGGTTTTATCGTGTTCAGTTCTGTTGAGCTACTGGTATGTGGGGTTTATTATGTAAAACCCAATTACAACAAATTACCTCTTTCCTTTTCAGACAACCTCCTTGTCCCTTTTTAGAGTCCTCATGGTTCAGCTATAGTTTATATCCTATCGCCTGTATTTTCATGCTCAAGCAGAGCTGGTGTGACATTCTTATGCTTTTCAATTAGAAAATTAAGTTTGAATTCTATTTCTCTCAAATTATTGCAGTCCTATTCCAGGTTAAGATGCGACAAGTTATGATCTGGCAAAATGGCAATTCTTAACCTGCTGACATAATAAGCTGAAGTCTACATTATTTGGCAGCTGCTATCGGTCTGTTTGGTAATTTACTTTTTTCCGTTATTGTACCTCTATGTGAAGACACCATTTATGATTATTTGGTCAAATGTAGAACTTGAGTATATCTCTCCTTGCTGTATTATTAAATTAATTTTTGATTTTTGTTCATTATAATTACAGTTCTCACCTTTCAGAAAAAGAAACCACGGGAAGAGAACACTTTTAGTTTGGGTTGAGCATAATTTCAAAAACTACCTTTTTAGTCAGTATTTTAAACACACCTCACTCTACATTCAAACTGATTTTTTCAGAGTGCATGTGTTTTGAGTTCAAAACGGTTAATATTATAATCTGTTCGTATATTGGGGTTGTTCCCCACTAGAAGTGAGGATTTGGGACAGAGGAATGGACAAGTATGTACAATTTGATGTGACTAGAAAGGACAACAAACTTTTAAAGTGTAATATACTTGTTAAGGCGAGTAATTAAAGAATTCTCGCATATCTTTTAATTGAGAGTTTTGCCAATTGTCTAACACTGTGGTAGACTTTTTGTAATGTGGTACTAATAACATGCACCTTGCTACCTTTACTAAATTACGTATGTTATAACATACGACTTGAGGTTAGTTTTATCTTGAATGTTAGTTGTAATGTTTTTGATAAACATCAGATTGGAATTACAGGACTGTTTAAAGCATTCATGAGTAATTTCCTATAATGCCTCAATGCTTTTTCATAAGATTCTATGATTGTTTTCATTCCAACAAAACCTTGGATAGATAACAAAAACCTAGAATTCCAAGTGAGGTCGAAGTCAAACGCTGAAATTCTATTTTAACAAGTTGATTGCCCTTAAAGGGATACTTCGGGATTTTGGCAATGAGACCCTTTATCTACTTCCCCAGTCGGATGACTTGTGGATACCATTTTTATGTCTTTGCATGCAGTTTGACGGAAGTTGCTAACTAGCATTAGCACAATGACTAAGTCTTGTCATTGGGCTAATGCCAATCAGCATTGGCTCGCAAAACTAACTTCCTTCATAATGGACACCGAGACATAAAAATGGTATCCACAAGTTCATCTGACTGGGACATCGCTTTAAAGAAAAATTGCATCCCAAAAATATATTTTGGTATTTGGTTCATTAGTCCACTGTTGACAGTCCCAAAATGTTTTGCTTGTCAGCAATATATTGTTTTAAGATTGAACATACAAATACAGAACTGGTTTCTTGCTGATGTTTAATGCAACAGACCAATCTGTAAACCTAATGCATGCAGTTCTTGCATGGTCAAGCTCAATCTATTTGACTAAGAATAATATTCAGCAGCTATAAAAGGTTTTAAGGATTTTACGATGTTTTTACCAAGGTTTTAAGAGATGAAACTCAAATGTAACTATCTGTAGTGTCATACCAGTGCCTCTCTCTGTGTAATACAGGCAGACAGACATGTTGAGCAGACTCTTAGCAGTGCATTGTTTCAACTAGAGGTGTGTTTGAACCCAACTGAACCAAGTGAAGCATACTGTAGATATAAGCTATACGACAGTGTCTGTCTCACTACTGAATAAAGCAACACCATGTATCCAAAATAAAAATAAAAACAAACAAGGATATTTCTAGATGTCTCGTGTCTTGGTGTTCGATAAAGGATTTACGTTTCTTAAACTTTTTCCCTCTTTAATAATAAATAGTTGGGTGTTTACGTTTGTCCTATTGCACAAGTGCGTATTATACGCATGTGTGGATTGAAAAGTGTTTTTTTGCATATCCCACTCCCCGAGACACCCTCGGAGAGTGGTATCAGATCCAGGGATCAGCCATTGACAGCGACCCTGGAGCAGTTAGGATTAAGTGCCTTGCTCAAGGGCACAGACATGTTTTTYTCCCACCTAGTCGTTGCGGTGTTTCGGACCAGCGACCTTTGGGTTACTGGTCTACCGCTCTTAAACCGTGAAATGCTTACTTACAAGCCCTTCACCAACAGTGCAGTTCAACAACAGTTAAGAAAATATTTATCAAATAAACTAAAGTAAAAAATAATAAAGTAATAAAGTATCACAATAACGAGGCTATATACAGTGGGTACCGAGTCAGTGTACAGGCTAGTTGAGGTCAATGCATTCTTTGAGTACACATCCTGGTAATCCGTCTGGCCCTGCGGCTTTGTGAATGTTGACCTGTTTAAAGGTCTTGCTCACATCGGCTACCGAAAGCATTATCACAGTCATCCAGAACAGCTGGTGCTCTCGTGCATGCTTCAGTGTTGCTGTCCTCGAAGTGAGCATAAAGGCATTTAGCTCCCCGGGCAGATCGCATCCGACTTTCCCTTTGTAGTCCGTAATAGTTTAAGCCCTGCCACATCCGACGAGCGTCAGAGCCGGTGTAGTAGTATTCAATCTTAATCCTGTATTGACACTTTGCCAGTTTGACGGTTCGTCGGAGGGCATAGCGGGATTTCTTTTAAGCGTCCGGATTAGTGCTCCTTGAAAGCGGCAGCTCTAGCCTTTAGCTCGATGCGGATGTTGCCTGTAATCCATGGCTCCTGGTTGGGATATGTACGTACGGTCACTGTGTGGACGACGTCATCGATGCACTTATTGATGAAGCCGATGACTGAGGTGGTATACTCCTCAATGGCATTGGATGAATCCTGGAACATATTCCAGTCTGTGCTAGACAAACAGTCTTGTAAGCGTAGCATCCACGTCATCTGACCACTTTCGTATTGAGTGAGTCACTGGCACTTCCTGCTTTAGTTTTTCCTTGTAAGCTGGAATCAGGAGGATAGAATTATGGTCAGATTTGCCAAATGGAGGGTGGGGAAGAGCTTTTTATGCATCTCTACGTGTGGAGTAAAGGTGGTCTAGAGTTTGTTTGTTTTTTTAGCATTTTTTTTCTTTTTCTGGTTGCACGTGACATGCTGGTAAAACTGATTTAAGTTTGCCTGCATTAAAGTACCTGGCCACTAGGAGTGCAGCTTCTGGATGAGCATTTTCTTGTTTGCTTATGGCCTTATAGAGTTGGTTGAGTGCGGTCTTAGTGGCAGCATCGGTCTGTGGTGGTAAATAGACGGCTACGAATAATATAGATGAGTACTCTCTTGGTAGATAGTGTGGTCTACAGCTTATCATAAGCTACTCTACCTCAAGCGAGYAATACCTCRAGACTTCTTTAATATAAGACATTGCGCACCAGCTGTTTTTGACATGGCTTCTCTGTTCTGCCTGTGCATGGAAAATCCCGTCAGCTCTATTTTTTATTTAACCAGGTAAGCCAGTTGAGAACAAGTTCTCATTTACAATTGCGACTTGGCCAAGATAAAGCAAAGCAGTGCGACACAAACAACAGAGTTACACATGGAATAAATAAACGTACAGTCAATAACACAATAGAAAAGTCTATATACAGGGTGTGCAAATGAAGTAAGATTAGGGAGGTAAGGCAATAAATAGGCCATAGTGGCGAATAATTACAATTTCGCAAATAAACACTGGAGTGATAGATGTGCAGAAGATGAATGTGCAAGTAGAGATACTGGGGTGCAAAGGAGAAGGAAAAAATATATATAAATAACAATATGGGGATGAGGTAGTTGGATGGGCTATTTACAGATGGGCTATGTACAGGTGCAATGATCTGTACGCTGCTCTGATAGCTGATGCTTAAAGTTAGTGAGGGAGATAWGACTCCAGCGATTTTTGCAATTCATTCCAGTCATTGGCCGCAGACAACTGGAAGGAAARGGGGAATTGGCTTTGGGGGTGACCAGTGAAATATACCTGCTGGAGTGCGTGCTACGGGTGGGTGCTGCTATGGTGACCAGTGAGCTGAGATAAGGCGGGGCTTTACCTAGCAAAGACTTATAGATGCCCTGGAGCCAGTGGGTTTGGCGACGAATATGAAGCGAGGGCCAACAAGAGCAAACATGTCGCAGTGGTGGGTAGTATATGGGGCTTTGGTGACGAAACGGAAGGCACTGTCATGGATTGCATCCAATTTGCTGAGTAGAGTGTTGGAGGCTATTTTGTAAATGACATCGCCGAAGTCAAGGATCGGTAGGATAGTCAGTTTTATGTGGGTATGTTTGGCAGCATGAGTGAAGGATGCTTTGTTGCGAAATAGGAAGCCGATTCCAGATTTAATTTTGGATTGGAGATGCTTAATGTGAGTCTGGAAGGAGAGTTTATAGTCTAACCAGACACCAAAGTATTTGTAGTTGTCCACACATTCTAAGTCAGAACCGTACAGAGTAGTGATGCTGGACGGGCGGGCAGGTGCGAGCAGCGATTGGTTGAAAAGCATGCATTTAGTTTTACTTGCATTTAAGAGCAGTTGGAGGCCACGGAAGGAGAGTTGTATGGCATTGAAGCTCGTCTGGAGGTTAGTTAACACAGTGTCCAAAGAAGGGCCAGAAGTATACAGAATGGTGTCGTCTGCGTAGAGGTGGATCAGAGAATCACCATCCGCAAAGCGACATCATTGATTCATACAGATGATGTCTATTGATGTATATACATCAATAGAGGTACGGCTCCACCATAATTTGCAAATAAATTCATAAAAAATTCTACAATGTGATTTTCTGGATTTTTTTTTCTCATTTTGTCTGTCATAATTGAAGTGTACCTATGATGAAAATTACAGGCCTCTCATCTTTTTAAGTGGGAGAACTTGCACAATTGGTGGCTGACTAAATACTTTTTTGCCCCACTGTGTGTGTATGTATGTATATATATATGTATATATACAGTGGGGAGAACAAGTATTTGATACACTGCCGATTTTGCAGGTTTTCCTACTTAATTTTAATTGTAATTTTATCATAGGTACACTTCAACTGTGAGAGACGGAATCTAAAACAAAAATCCAGAAAATCACATTGTATGATTTAAGTAATTCATTTGCATTTTATTGCATGACATAAGTATTTGATCACCTACCAACCAGTAAGAATTCCAGCTCTCACAGACCTGTTAGTTTTTCTTTAAGAAGCCCTCCTGTTCTCCACTCATTACCTGTATTAACTGCACCTGTTTGAACTCGTTACCTGTATAAAAGACACCTGTCCACACACTCAATCAAACAGACATCAACCTCTCCACAATGGCCAAGACTAGAGAGCTGTGTAAGGACATCAGGGATAAAATTTTAGACCTGCACAAGGCTGGGATGGGCTACAGGACAATAGGCAAGCAGCTTGGTGAGAAGGAAACAACTGTTGGCGCAATTATTAGAAAATGGAAGAAGTTCAAGAGTGACGGACAATCACCCTCGGTCTGGGGCTCCATGCAAGATCACACCTCGTGGGGCATCAATGATCATGAGGAAGGTGAGGGATCAGCCCAGAACTACACGGCAGGACCTGGTCAATGACCTGAAGAGAGCTGGGACCACAGTCTCAAAGAAAACTATTAGTAAACAACTACTCCGTCATGGATTAAAATCCTGCAGCGCACGCAAGGTCCCCTGCTCAAGCCAGCGCATGTCCAGGCCCGTCTGAAGTTTGCCAATGACCATCTGGATGATCCAGAGGAGGAATGGGAGAAGGTCATGTGGTCTGATGAGACAAAAATAGAGCTTTTTGGTCTAAACTCCACTCGCCGTGTTTGGAGGAAGAAGAGGATGAGTACAACCCCAAGAAAACCATCCCAACCGTGAAGCATGGAGGTGGAAACATCATTCTTTGGGGATGCTTTTCTGAAAAGGGGACAGGACGACTGCACCGTATTGAGGGGAGGATGGATGGGGCCATGTATCGCGAGATCTTGGCCAACAACCCCCTTCCCTCAGTAAGAGCATTGAAGATGGGTCGTGGCTGGGTCTTCCAGCATGACAAGACCCGAAACACACAGACAGGGCAACTAAGGAGTGGCTCTGTGGAAAACGTATCATCTCTGTAATTGCAAACAAAGGTTTCTGTACCAAATATTAAGTTCTGCTTTTCTGATGTATCAAATACTTATGTCATGCAATAAAATGTATGATTTTTAAGAAATTAATTTGCAATGTGATTTTCTAGATTTTTGTTTTAGATTCCGTCTCTCACAGTTGAAGTGTACCTATGATAAGAATTACAGACCTCTACATGCTTTGTAAGTAGGAAAACTGCAAAATCGGCAGTGTATCAAATACTTGTCTCTCCCACTGTATGTGTGTGTGTATATATATATAATGTGTGTGTGTATATACAATGCTCAAAAAAATAAAGGGAACACTTAAACAACACAATGCAACTCCAAGTCAATCACACTTCTGTGAAATCAAACTGTCCACTTAGGAAGCAACACTGATTGACAATAAATTTCACATGCTGTTGTGCAAATGGAATAGACAACAGGTGAAATTATAGGCAATTAGCAAGACACCCCAATAAAGGAGTGGTTCTGCAGGTGGTGACCACAGACCACTTCTCAGTTCCTATGCTTCCTGGCTGATGTTTTGGTCACTTTTTAATGCTGGCGGTGCTTTCACTCTAGTGGTAGCATGAGACGGAGTCTACAACCCACACAAGTGGCTCAGGTAGTGCAGCTCATCCAGGATGGCACATCAATGCGAGCTGTGGCAAGAAGGTTTGCTGTGTCTGTCAGCGTAGTGTCCAGAGCATGGAGGCGCTACCAGGAGACAGGCCAGTACATCAGGAGACGTGGAGGAGGCCGTAGGAGGGCAACAACCCAGCAGCAGGACCGCTACCTCCGCCTTTGTGCAAGGAGGAGCACTGCCAGAGCCCTGCAAAATGACCTCCAGCAGGCCACAAATGTGCATGTGTCTGCTCAAACGGTCAGAAACAGACTCCATGAGGTGGTATGAGGGCCCGACGTCCACAGGTGGGGGTTGTGCTTACAGCCCAACACCGTGCAGGACGTTTGGCGTTTGCCAGAGAACACCAAGATTGGCAATTCGCCACTGGCGCCCTGTGCTCTTCACAGATGAAAGCAGGTTCACACTGAGCACATGTGACAGATTTGACAGAGTCTGGAGACGCCGTGAAGAAGTTCTGCTGCCTGCAACATCCTCCAGCATGACCGGTTTGGCGGTGGGTCAGTCATGGTGTGGGGTGGCATTTCTTTGGGGGCCGCACAGCCCTCCATGTGCTCGCCAGAGGTAGCCTGACTGCCATTAGGTACCGAGATGAGATCCTCAGACCCCTTGTGAGACCATATGCTGGTGCGGTTGGCCCTGGGTTCCTCCTAATGCAAGACAATGCTAGACCTCATGTGGCTGGAGTGTGTCAGCAGTTCCTGCAAGAGGAAGGCATTGATGCTATGGACTGGCCTGCCCGTTCCCCAGACCTGATCCAATTGAGCACATCTGGGACATCATGTCTCGCTCCATCCACATTCACTCCATGCACATTTGTGCCTGCTGGAGGTCATTTTGCAGGGCTCTGGCAGTGCACCTCCTTGCACAAAGGCGGAGGTAGCGGTCCTGCTGCTGGGTTGTTGCCCTCCTACGGCCTCCTCCACGTCTCCTGATGTACTGGCCTGTCTCCTGGTAGCGCCTCCATGCTCTGGACAGTACGCTGACAGACACAGCAAACCTTTTTGCCACAGCTCGCATTGATGTGCCATCCTGGATGAACTGCACTACCTGAGCCACTTGTGTGGGTTGTAGACTCCGTCTCATGCTACCACTAGAGTGAGAGCACCGCCAGCATTCAAAAGTGACCCAAACATCAGCCAGGAAGCATAGGAACTGAGAAGTTGTCTGTGGTCACCACCTGCAGAATCACTCCTTTTTTGGGGGTGTCTTGCTAATTGCCTATAATTTCCACCTTTTGTCTATTCCATTTGCACAACAGCATGTGAAATTTATTGTCAATCAAGTGTGCTTCCTAAGTGGACAGTTTGATTTCACAGAAGTGTGATTGACTTGGAGTTACATTGTGTTGTTTAAGTGTTCCCTTTATTTTTTTGAGCAGTGTATATATATACACACATACATACATGTATGTGTGTATACTTTTTTTCTTTTGAATATACCTTTATTATTCCCCGCAACCCTACCACTGCTCCCCCAATTAGAGCAAACTAATAAACAATAACACTTAGGCTTCTACTTCCAGCTTATACATACTATACACGTTTTACAGACGTATATTTTACAATAGTTATATTTTGTTTTTTGTCCTGGCCTTCCTCTATTTCTGATGTCCATCCAGTTTGATTTCTATTTGCCATATATTTGTAACTGCTATTTCACAAAAGTTCTGAACCTATAAACATTTTACAGACCCCGTATGTTTTACATTTTATCTTGTTATTAGTCCCACCCTTCAGCTCCATTCAACCACTTCCATCTATCTCTTAACACCATCCATATTGGATTTTTATTTGCCATATGTTTTTCAACTGTGCTGTGACGCTTCACAAAASTACTGAACCTTTCTATTCTCATAGTTTCTACAGATTGTAAATTAAAGAAAAAAAATTGCAAAAATAATAATTATATTATTTCTTGATTGACTATGACTTTTCAAATCACCCAGTATTGCTATCTGCGGCGTTAGTTGTAGGCAAATGTTGCAATTTTTCAGTCATTACGGGACCTGTGACCAAAAACTAGCTACATATGCACAGTACCAAAATAAATGATCTAATGACTCTGCCTCCTCGCAGCAAAATCTGCAGCGCTGGGAAGATTGTATCTCCCATATATATATAACATTCTATTGGTTGCATGAATCTTGTATAATTTAAATAGAAAAATCTAAGTTTTGAATCCGGTGTCATTTTGCGTGTCATTTCATAAACCATGTGCCATGGAATCGGTACATTAAATCTCTTCTCAACTATTTTGCAATTTATTTGGCACAGCTGTACATTTTTTGGTCCTTATTAAGTGAATTTGGTATATATTTTTATTTATCACAATTTTCTTTAACCAATTTTGGTCTTTAATGCATGGCAAGTTTCTTTCTTTTTCCCCTTCCACTTGCCTCTTCCATTTGTGGTAATGGTGCAATTAGTTGGTTGTAATTTTGGGTAGAGCAGACATTTCAATATGTCTGTGTTAGCTGCATGTGTGACAACTCCACCAGTCCTATTTATGATATAATTTACAAAGATTATACTTTTTTTTTTTTTATGTATCTGAAAAGTTTTTAATATTTTTTTATCAATTAGTATATTTGAGTTTAACCACTATTTGTTGTATTATTTGTTCTGTTTTTTCAGGTGGATTAAACTGATATTGCAACCAACTTTCTATGGCTTGTTTACAAAATAACGATATTTTGTTTTCAAATAACCAAAAGTGAGCGATTTGTTGTCTGAATAAAGGGAAAAGGGCTATTCTTGAACATGGGGTGAGACATTCTTACTAATTTAATACAGAACCATTTCAGATTTAAGTCTAACTTTTGTATGACTGACACCTTTAGTAAGAGGTCTAGTGCTTTAATATTTAATCATTTCTGCCCTCCGAATTCATATTCATTATATAAATAGGCCCATTTAATTTTGTCTGGCTTGCCATTACAAATCAAATCAAATTTTTTACTCATGTAATTTAAAAAGCAGGTCGCTAGGTGTAGGCAAAACCACGAGCAAATAGGTCAACTGTGATATGACTAAAGAGTTAATCAAGGTTATTTTTCCACAAATAGACAGATGTTTTATTTTCCATGGTAGAAAAAATTATCTATTTTTGCTAACTTTCTATTAAAATGTATTGGCGTGAGATCATTTCTTTCTTTCAGGATATGTATACAGAGTATGTCCACATCCCTGTCAGACCATTTTATTGGTAAACTACACAGTAATGTAAAAGTTGCATTTTTTTGTGATCCAATACATAATATAGTACACTTATCATAATTTGGTTTTAATGCAGAGAGGTTAGAAAAAGTATCTAGATCCTCTATGAGGCTGTGGAGGGATTCTAATTGTGGATTTAAAAGAAAACATGAATCAGCATACAATGACACCTTTTGCTTTTAAGCTATGGATTTCTAATCCCTTAATATTATTGTTGGATCTAATTTTAACAGCTAACATTTTGATGGCAATAATGAATAGATATGCCGATAGTGGACAACCTTGTTTTACTCTTGACAGTTTAAAACTTTCTGAGATGTAGCCATTATTTACTATTTTACACCTAGGGTTACTATACATAACCTTAACACATTTTATAAGAGATTATCCAAAATTGTAATATTCCAGGCATTTATATATAAACTCAAGTCGTACTTTATCAAAATCCTTTTCAAAGTCAGCTATGAAAGCAGGCCTGGTTTCCCAGATATTTCATAGTGTTCTATTGTTTCCAGTACTTGTCTTATATTATCTCCAATGTATCATCCATGTAAAAAACCTGTCTGATTAGGATAAATAATATCTGACAAAACCTTTTTAATTCTATGCGCTAAGCATTTAGCTCTAATTTTTGCGTCACAATACTGAAGTGAAAGAGGCCTCCCATTTTGTAAATGGACTGGATCTTTATAAATACCACTTGAATCCTGTTTCAGTAATAATTAAATCAGACCACCTTGTTGAGTGTCCGATAATCTACCATTTACAGTGGAAGTTGGAAGTTTACATACACTTAGGTTGGAGTCGTTTAAAACTCGTTTTTCAACCACTCCACAAATGTATTGTTAACAAACTATAGTTTTGGCAAGTTGGTTAGGACATCTACTTTGTGCATGACACAGGTCATTTTTCCAACAATTGTTTACAGACAGATTATTTCACTTATAATTCACTGTATCACGATTCCAGTGGGTCAGAAGTTTACATACACTAAGTTGACTGTGCCTTTAAACAGCTTGGAAAATTCCAGAAAATGATTCCATGGCTTTAGAAGATTCTGATAGGCTAATTGACATAATTTGAGTCAATTGGAGGTGTATCTGTGGATGTATTTCAAGGCCTACCTTCAAACTCAGTGCCTCATTGCTTGACATCATGGGAAAATCAAAAGAAATCAGCCAATTACCAATTACTTGTGTCATGCACAAAGTAGATGTCCTAAACGACTTGCCAAAACTATCGTTAGTTAACAGTACATTTGTGTAGTGGTTGAAAAACAAGTTCTAATGACTCCAACCGAAGTGTATGTATGTATATATATGCACCAATTATGTGATGGCCTGATCACATTCTGTCCCCTATCAACACTTTTTAAACTTTTGGCGCCAGAGAGAACAACATAAGAAAGCGATCAAGAGGACTAGCTTGATTAAGCCTCCACCATGTATATCTCACTAGGTCAAGGTATTTAAGCCTCCATATATCCACGACATCCATGATTTCCTTAAGTGCCTGAGGGTGATAGTTTGTAGTGTTTTTTTCTTTACGGTCCATAGAGATATTTAAAACCGTATTATAATCTCCTACCATAATAATAGTCTTGTGTTGCTTGTAGGGTTGATATATATAAGAATGTATTTTCAAAGAAGCATGGATCATCATTATATGGACCATATCTGTTTATGGTCCAATAACATATTTAAAATCATCCATCTACCTTGAGGATCTGTTTGGACAATTTGGATCAAATTTACTGTTAATTAATATCATCACCCCTTTTGAATTTCTTTGCCCATGGGAGAAATATATTTYGCCTCCCCCAAAACTTCATCAAAACTGTTGAATGAGTTTCCTGAAACAATAGATAATATATTGCTTCTCTTTTAACCAGGTAAATACTGATCGTCTTTTCTTATTTGCTAAGCCATTACAATTATAACTGGCTATACTTATTTCACCAATTACCATAATGAGACACAAGTTTCAACTCTATTTATCATAATATATGTTTGTAAACGTACCATTAAAAAGTAACATGATGATTGTCTATATAGCTGTACCATGATATTTGCATTGCTACTAAGTAAACCTACAATTGGTACCCACTATTCCACCCGCTAAAACCCCTCATCCCGCGTTGTGTTGTCATCCTAATGACCGGCAAACCCCCCCCCCCCGGATCCCATGGCGACCGGGACCCATCCTTCAAAAAGAGCACACAGTGCCACCCACAGAACAGAAGCAGATGAACCGCCAAAAGCATTTCCATTGCCCTCACCTCGCTTTGTATTATATATAGCTATTAAACAGGATTTTTAAATATTTATCTTTTTTATCTTAATTTCCATAATTAGCAATTAATATTTGTCGTAATGTATGCATATTATGCACAGGATTGTTATCTCTTACCAGTATTGCAATTACAAAAGTTACATTTTGGCAAGCAATTATTATTTTAGCAAACAATTATTGTGATTCATCCTATATTGTCCCAAACATCTTTTACTCCCTCGCAACAGTTGTGGGATACACACACACACAAACACTCATACACACTTAACCCCTTTCCACCACAAACAACCATAGACTCAGATGCTCAACAGTTGCACCATCCCAGAGCCCAAMTCAAGAAAGGTCTTGATTTACGAATGCATATACAGTTGCAACTGTATGAGAAGGCCTGCAAAAATGGGCAAAATTGGGAGATTTGATTAACCATTGTCACGTCCTAGGTGATGGAGATCAGATATACCCCCTTCCCCTGAAACACCGACATGTGGTCTCCCGTTGTGACCATATTCCCAAGCATCTCCGTGCAGTCCGACCTTTGATTTTGTGCCACCAGGGCCACAATAATATGCCCCCTCTCTGAATGTCCGAGTGTGACCCCCTCCCCATGGGTTACTGCAGCTAGTGTTGCCAGTACTGCCAGGGTGGGGGCAATCCGCACCGGAACTCTTTGTTATTGGTCTATTAATACATTTACCACATGGTTATGTCATCATGGAAAGCTGAAACTCCCACTCATGCAAACCTACTTAGAAGGTCCTGTATTGATGAAACAGTGTACAAAACATTAGGAACACCTGCTCTTTCCATGACATCGACTATCCAGGTGAAAGCTAGGATCCCTTATTGATGTGACCTGTTATATCCACTTCAGTCAGTGTAGATGAAGGGGACGAGACCGGTTAAAGAAGGATTTTTAATCTTGAGACAATTGAGACTTGGATTGTATGTGCCATTCAGAGGGTGAATGGGAAACACAAAAGATAAAACGTGCCTTTGAACAGGGTATGGTAGTAGGTGCCAGGCGCACTGGTTTGAGTGTGTCAAGAACTGCAATGCTGCTGGGTTTTTCACACTCAACAGTTTCTCGTGTGTATCAAGAATGGTCCACCACCCAAAAGACATCATGCCAGCTTGAAGCATTGGAGTCAACATGGGCCAGCATCCCTGCGGAATGCTTTTTGACACCTTGTAGAGTCCATGCCCTGATTAATTGAGGCTGTTCTGAGGGATAAAGGGGGTGCAACTTTATATTAGAAAGGTGTTCCTAATGTTTTGTACACTTTATCAATTGATTCTTGAATAATTATTTCTTAGAAATGCCTCATGAGCCTAGTTCAACGCGTATACCCCATCAGAACCAAAAATATAAGCTTGTTTTACACMAATGTCTGTATTTGGGTTAAGTTTGACGCACGTTTCTGTTTACCTACAGTGCATTCGGAAAGTATTCAGACCCCTGCCCTTTTTCAACATTTTGTTACGTTAAAGCCTTATTCTAAAATGTATTAAATAAATATTTTTCCTCATCAATCTACACACAATAGTGGTCTGTAGCAACCACTACATAATAAAAGTCCTGATGTCCCATACTCCCGCATCTACGCATTGCACTGGACTGACCACATTTTATGCTCTTGAACTTGTACTGTGATTTCACAATAATGAATACATACCACCAGGCCCAATGAGCAAAAGTGTTGTGTTGGTAAGCACATACTATGTTTTTGGTTGGTGTCAGTGATACATTTATTTTCATTTCAAAATTTGAGACTATAGATACCAATCACAATCCCAGTCACAATCACTTGATGAAAAGTGCTTTGCTGCTTACAGTTCGTAGCCTATGCATAGTCAAAACACAACTGCTTAAGCATGCCAGTAATGATTATTGAGTTGATGAACGGGACGTCCCACCAATCAAGTGCTTATGACTTTGAGTAATAAGATAATCAAACTCAGATTACATGAGATGAACCATCTCTCACCCTCCTCTCTTCTCAACAGATGAGTCTGAGGCTGACGGGCCACATAGACGTTTACCTGCTGAATGACATGGACAGCAACACGATGGTGGAGAGATAAGGAGGACACGTTGGAGGGGTGGATATTAGCAATGGTAAAGTCAGTAGCTAGACAGGGGTGACCTAACATGGTGGAAGCATGGGACCACAGGCTCAGCCAGTACAGTGCTCCTCCTTCTTTGCCTTAGTGCCAACGAGACCTTTGTAAGTGCCCTTCGTCATCATCTATCCCTTACAAGAAGCCTTGAACCCCTCACTTGACATTCCACTAGGCAGGTAGCCTAACTATGATTGGCATTATCATAAAGTTAGTATCAATGAGTTGTTGGTTTTTATCATGTTGAGCATGCTTTTAAAATTCTGCAAGTGCGCCGGCCTTTTCTCAGGTCAGCATTTCCATATGACTTTGAAACGCTGTTATATTTTTAGAATGGAAATACACAGTATGTATTACACAATTTGTTACCAAAAAGGCAATTTCCTCCAATTAATATGTATGTACAGTACCAGTCAAAAGTTTGGACACACCTACTCATTCCAGAGTTTCTTTATTTTTACTATTTTCTATATTGTAGAATAATAGTGAAGACATCAAAACTATGAAATAACACATATGGAATCATGCAGTAACCAAAAAAGTGTTAAACAAATCTAAATATATGTTAGATTTGAGATTATTCAAAGTAGCCACCCTTTGCACGCTCTTGGCATTCTCTCAACCAGTTTCATGAGGTAGTCACCTGGAATGCATTTCAATTAACAGGTGTGCCTTGTTAAAAGTTAATTAGTGAAATTTCTTTCCTTCTTAATGCGTTTGAGCCAATCAGTTGTGTTGTGACAAGGTAGGGGTGGTATACAGAAGATAGCCCTATTTGGTAAAAGACCAAGTCCATATTATGGCAAGAACAGCTCAAATATGGAAAGAAAAAAAACAGTCCATCATTACTTTAAGACATGAAGGTCCGTCAATCTGGAAAATGTCAAGAACTTTGAAAGTTTCTTCAAGTGCAGTCCCAAAAAACCATCAAGCGCTATGATGAAACTGGCTCATGAGGACCGTCACAAAAAAGGAAGACGCAAAGTTACCTCTGCTGCAGAGGATAAGTTCATTAGAATTACCAGCCTCAGAAATTGCAGCCAAAATAAATGCTTCACAGTGTTCAAGTAACAGACACATCTCAACATCAACTGTTCAGAGGAGACTGCGTGAATCAGGCCTTCATGGTCGAATTGCTGCAAAGAAACCACTACAAAAGGACACCAATAATAAGAAGAAACTTGCTTGGGCCAAGAAACACGTGCAATGGCCATTAGACCTGTGGAAATCTGTCCTTTGGTCTGATGAGTCCAAATTTGCGATTATTTCTTATTTTTTTCAACCGCCATGTCTTTGAGACACAGATTAGGTGAACGGATTATCTCTGCATGTGTGGTTCCCACCGTGAAGCATGGATGAGGAGGTGTGATGGTGTGGGGGCGCTTTGCTGGTGACACTATCAGTGATTTATTTAGAATTCAAGGCACACTTAACCAGCGATACGCCATCCTATCTGGTTTGCGCTTAGTGGGATTATCAATTATTTTTCAACAGGACAATGACCCAACACACCTCCAGGCTGTGTACAGGCTATTTGACCAAGAAGGAGAGTGATGGAGTGCTGCATCAGGTGACCTGGCCTCCACAATCACCCGACCTCAACCCAATTGAGATGGTTTGGGATGAGTTGGACCGCAGAGTGAAGGAAAAGCAGCCAACAAGTGCTCAGCATATGTGGGAACTCCTTCAAGACTGTTGAAAAAGCATTCCAGGTGAAGCTGGTTGAGAGAATGCCAAGAATGTGCAAAGCTGTCAAGGCAAAGGGTGGCTACTTTGAAGAAACTCAAATATAACATTTTGATTTAACACTTTTTTGTTTACWACATGATTCCATGTGTTATTTCATATTTTTGATGTCTAAACTATTATTCTACAATGAATAAAATAGTAAAAATTTAATAAAATAGTAAAAATAAAAACCCATCAATGAGTAGGTGTCAACCTTTGACTGGTACTATATGTTGTAGATTTTTTTTATTTATGAGAACAAATAACTTCACTTTGGTAAGAATTGAGAAGATATAGAATACTTAAAGGGCCAAGTTGCTACATAAATTGTGTTGCATATAAATGAATATACACTGAGTGTACAAAACATTAGGAACACCTGCTCTTTCCATGACATAGAAGGACCAGGTGAATCCAGGGGAAAGCTATAATCCCTTATTAATGTCACTTGTTAAATCCACTTMAAATCAGTCTAGATGAAGAGGAGACAGGTTAAAGAAGGATTTTTGACATTGAGGGTGAATGGGCAAGACCGGTTTAAGTGTGTCGAGAACTGCAACGCTGCTGGGTTTCACGCTCAACAGTTTCCCATGTGTATCAAGAATGGTCCACCACCCAAAGGACATCCAGCCAACTTGACACAACTGTGGGAAGCATTGGAGTCAACATGGGCCAGCATCCATGTGGAATGCATTCGATACCTTATGGCATGGGTGTCAAACTCTGGCCCGCGGCCAAATTTGGCCCGTGGGGTAATTATATTTGGCCGCGAGACAATACCAAATTACTACTAGAGCTGGCCCGCCGGTATTATACAGCGCATTCACCGCTATACTACGAATCCCATAATGCTCTGCTGTTGTTTTCGCGCGCCAATCAGGACAGGACCCAGAACGCCCTCTCCTCTGTGACAGTAGTCATAGCAACATAGACGCTACAACTGTCAGCGCGCTATCCCTTCCCAAAATGGAGAAAGAAAGGCAGAAAACAGGAGCTTTCTGGACAAGTGGAGGCAGAATATCTGTTTACATATGTAAAAGACAAACCTGTTTGTCTTGTTTGTGGGTCAACGTGGCTGTAAGTAAGGAGTACAACATTAGACGACCTATGAAACGAAACACCATGACAAATACAAGGACATGGACATGACTCAAAGGAGCCAGAAAGTAGAGGAGATGAAAATAAGTTTGGTTTCACAACAGAATATGTTCAAAAAAGCCACATCACAAAGTGAGGCTGCTGTAAAGGCTAGTTATATAGTGGCAGCAGAGATCGCAAAATCAGCCCGGCCCTTTAATGAGGGAGAGTTCGTGAAAAAGTGCATGATGAAAGTTTGTGACCTCGTATGCCCAGAGAAAAAGCAAGCATTTTCAACGTGAGCCTGAGCAGGAACACAGTAGCTGATCGCACATGTGATCTTGCCACCAATCTGTATGACCAGCTGATGGAAAAGGGAAAAGATTTGTTGCGTTCTCCCTCGCTGTGGATGAGAGCTGCGACGCATCTGGAAAAAGTTTATTTTGGTATTTAAATCAGAAGGCTGCAAATAGAAAGAGGCATACGATTTTAATTTTTATTTTATTTAGTTAATAAATGATGCCATTGATGTGTTTTTTCATTTGAAATTCGATTTTGCATGTCTCCACTATTAAATTATATATTGTATGGTAATAAGCGATGCTTGTTCCATATTCAATGTTAAAGCAAAACTTGTTTGGGTCCATATTAAAGGTTCATTTGTTCAATGTTGGCCCCGCGACTTTGTTCAGGTTTTACATTTTGGCCCACTGGGTATTTGAGTTTGACACCCTCTGCCTTATGGAGTCCATGCCCCAACGAATTGATGCTGTTCTGAAGGAAAAGTGGGGTGCAACTCAATATTAGGAAGGTGTTCCTAATGTTTCGTGCACTCAGTGTATATCTATTGATTCTTGAGGAATATTGTTTCTTAGAAATGCCTCATGAGTTTAATTCAACTGGTATACCCCATCAGAACCAAAAATATAAGCTTGTTTTACTGCAATGTCTGGAAACATTGTAAATGTGAACAAACTCTGAATATCCTCGACACGTGCTTAAAGCTATCATTTTGATATCTTGGAAGGTCAGGGCTTGCTTTAATAGCTCGGTCTATGAATTTGCGTGGTTACATTTCTCCAGGCCCATACCTCAGCTTTTTACAAAACACAGGTGGGGTGACGGCTTTGTTATTGTTTAGAAAGTCTTTTTTTAAATTTAACTTCCTAACCTAATTGGTCAGGCACTTGGAATATATTGGCCACCATCTTTATTTATTTTCAAAAGATATGCATGCATATGCACCCACTGCCCTGCTTAAACTGGGACAGGGGTGCTCAAAATAATTATACATTTTAACAAATGCAATTTCACACCCAAGGCACAAATAGATATATTGGGAGTACTCATTGAAAATCTGTTGTATAATTTGACCCTTTTACTAATATCCTGCTATTTTGGTCAAAGCACCTCAGTAAAACTGTTGCTTTGGCTTTACAGTGAAAGGCATCAAAGCCCACGTCATGCCCAAATTATCCCATTACCTGAGGATCATTTAAGGGAAAGGACGATGTGATACTAACCTTTCTGTGAAAGCCATTGTTTTTGTTTGTACAGAACTCTACCCATTGAAGTGTAAGTTGTCTCCAAAGCCCATAACAAATTATAGATGTAGACCTTTTCTGCTGCTTGGCGCTGTCTGAAGTCAGTGTCACTGCTAAATACAGTTCCTGATGACAATATGAATCAACCATGACACAATAGTGATCAATGTTGTTTCCATCTACTGACATTGAGTGTAGATCATAAATATAAGGTCTCTGCATGTGCATGGCCACCACTTTAGTCAAGTTATTACTCTGGATTGTTTTAATGTCATTCTAACAGGAATCATCCACTGTAAGGTATATAGTTAAACTGATTTTATGTACTGTAGAAAGCCAGGTCAGTACTCATAATTTGTCAAGTAGATAGACTAGTGTATTTTTGTAGATATTTTTAAGGAAAACCAAAGTAACAGTTTGGATGTTACAAGTTTTGTTGATACCATACATTTTGTATGAATAAAAGTACAAATTATGCTCAAAAAAAATATTTTTCAAAGTACAAACTCGTGAACAGTGAGGCTGGACAGAGTGAGCCCCTGAGCTCGATAAGGTTTTTTGCCAATACTTCTCGTTAGACTAGTTAGTGTGTGGATAGTTAATTGAAAGTACAACCTACTTCTGTACCTGTTCATGTAGAATAAAAATAAAAAAAACTCACTCACATGTCAAAGTAAATAAGCTATATACACACACAATTAACTCTTCATGGCTAGGTTCAGTGTATGGATTAACTATAGTAGTCTATGGGTTTAGTTACCTAAAAGGTGATATTTTACTAGTGGTTTACAGCAGCTGTCTAGCAGAGAGAATGATAAACAGAACACACAATGGATGTGCTGGCCAATTTCCTGACATGTATATACTTTTTCAAAGTGATTGCCAGATTGAAATGCTACTAAACAAAAAAAAAGACAACCTCATCCAAAATATACAGAAAAATATAAACGCAACATGTAAAGTGTTGGTCCCAAGTTTGATGAGCAAAAATAAAAGATCCCAGAAATGTTCCATAAGCAAAAGCGTTCTCTCATTGTGGGCACAAATTTGTTTACATCCCTGTTAGTGAGCATTTCTCGCTTGCCAAGATAATCCAGCCACCTGACAGGTGTGGCATATCAAGAAGCTGATTAAACAGCATGATCATTACACAGGTGCACCTCGTGCTGGGGACAAAAGGCCACTAAAATGTGCAGTTTTGGCACAACACAATGCCACAGATGTCTCAAGTTGAGGGCACATGCAATAAATGCCCTTTTGTGGGAAAAAACTCATTCTGATTGGCTGGGCCTGGCTCCCCAGTGAGTGGGCCTATGCCCTCCCAGGCCCACTCATGGCTGCACCCCTGCACAGTCATGTGAAATCTATAGATGTGGGCCTCATGAATTTATTTCAATTGACTGATTTCCTTATATGAACTGTAACTCAGTAAAATCTTTGAAATTGTTGCATTCATATGTTTGTTCAGTATAAATGACTTGCCATCAATGGAATGTTACTTTGACAGATATGATCCATTCTAGGACTTCTATTTCAAAAAGTACAATGCAGGAATGGCAGGCTTGATGCGTTCTCTGGTCAAGCCAGTTGCTGATTGGCTGGTAGGCTCACTTGCTGTCTTTACCCAGGTCCTTGTGGGCACTGTATTCTTTGTACATGGAGTAGATCACCCCTACAAATAGACAAACAAAGTCATGTTCGTGGTCTATTATATGTTAGTGTGTAAGGACAACACAGTCAGTCTTGTGTGGTACATGTTTCCCCTGTAAATTGAGAGATATTAGCYGTTGGGCCTGTGTATCTGTTATACAGCAAAGGGGTACAGGGGTACTATAGTCCTGGTTGTGTGTGTCACTGCATTTTCTTGTTTTGGCTCAATTAAACGCTAACTGTAATACTAACTGTAATACTTGTGTCCTCAGTATTGTTTTGACGGTTCCTACTTTGAGGTGAGGTCTATGACCTGACTGTTGACATTACCCCAGTCAGGTCATAGACCTCACCTCAAAGTAGGAACCGTCAAAACAATACTGAGGACACAAGTATTACAGTTAGCGTTTAATTGAGCCAAAACAAGAAAATGCAGTGACATATTGGATTAGGATTTACCTAATAGGATTTACCTAATGTCATTGCGCCTACTATAAAGCCTTGAGCTCCAACACGCATGTGGATGAGGTGGACTGACATCTTTGTGTTCCCCCGTGACTTCAGCCTCCACACACCAAAGGCTACCACTGCAGCACATCCTGCCATGCCTGTAAAACACACACATGGGAAATGTAATGATGACTGGGGTGGTGTAGGCCTACCCAGTGCTCGACTTGAACTGAAATATGTGCCGGTACTTATTTTGGGTACCGTTTACATTTAGGTGCAGGAGCTCCACAATAATTTAACTGTTATTCTAGGAGGTGCAGGACCTCAAGCTGTAGAAAATTTGAGGTGCCAGTACTCAGTTCCGGTGAGCTCCTGCCCAAGTCAAACACTGGGCATAGTGGAGTTGACAACCGGATGCATTCGGTTTTCAGGGACACAGCTAATTCAACCTAGCTTCCGTTTCCACGTAAAACCTGATGTGGGAACTCCACTACTGAGTTTGTTTTATGCCTGCTACGTTAGGTTACTGGGTGTATGATATCTAACCATAGAATCAGGGTTGGAAGAGTGGATTGCAATTTATTCCATGACTGACTGGGATTCACTCAAACATGCACTATGGAAAACCTCCACTACAATGAAACCCAACATAATTCCTGCCCTTGAAAATATTTTTTTAATTCTACAGCTTCACTTACCTATTGGGACAAACGGCGACTCCTTTGCTTTCCTCATAAATTTTGATTCATTCTCATCATCAAATGATGAAAAATTGTTGTTGGAGGACATGGTAACTAGGAGGAAAGAGGGGCAGACATAAGAGAACTGGCTTGATGGATCAATAACAGTCCAATTTATATTAATCTGTCATACGGACTTGCTAAAGTAATGTATATAGTTTTTCCTTCAAGTCCATTAAAATTGCAATAATTTAATCATAATTTATATTCCATATTCATTGCTTATAACACAACATGTCCTTACACAACATACTAGCTACGTGACACATAGCAGGAAACCGCCTTGAATTTATCTGTTCCAGTTTACTAATCAACTACAGTACTCACTACTCACTACTAGTAGACTCACTACTAGACCGATGGGTCCCCAGTTCGAGCTTCTGCCCGGTGACTCGCATGTTAAACTAACAGATGATGTTTGACAATCATTAGTCACCGCTTTGTTTTCATAACAAGTTATTTGTCGTCGTGACCTTAGATTGTCACCTAAAGTTAATAGCTACTAGCTAACATCCCTTCAAAGGACAGAATCAGGGTTTATCTGGCAATAAAGGATGGTTCAGCATTCACAACATAATCTCTCAATATTGACATTACACAGCCCTTCGAGTGAGAGCTTTAACGTTAGTAGGTTAAKAACTCACATTCGTCCTCTGTCGAACGATCCGGTTAAATGCTGAAGACCCTCTCTTCGGCTACCTGTTGCTGTCTATTCCAACCTTCGAAGTGAAGTCAATTTATCGCATCCGTAATACGCAATATTCCTATGTTCTTCTTCGGTGAGGTTTAAAGGTAATTGGCATCCAATAAATGTTGCATTACCGCCTCCTACCCAGACTGGAGTATAACTCCCTTATACTTCRCTTGAAAAAGTAAACAAATAAAACAAATACCCTACCATCTAACACTACACTCACACACAATTTTTTTTTAAATAATAAAATATATACACAATACTCCAGGATTTAAATCTATTTAGTCCTACTTCAGGCCAACAGCTTGAAAGGATGGGACACAACCACTTAACTCTGACCTTAAGTCTCGCACACCCAAGTACCTTTCTGCAGCTACCACCACAACCTCTATTTTCTGCTATTTACATTCCATCCCTGCAGTACAGTTGATAACCATTGCTATAAATGCCAAAAATCCAATCTTACTAAAACATATATATTATACATATATCTTACTGAAACCCCCCCTATCTTAGGCCTCATCCCACCCCCTATCTGAGATACCTACTGCAGCCCTCATCTTCCACATACAACACCCGTTCTGCCAGTCACATTCCTCAAAGCACATACATCACTGGGTCGCTCCTCTTTTCAGTTCGCTGCAGCTAGCGACTGGAACGAGCTGCAAAAAGCATTCAAACTGGACAGTTTTATCTCCATCTCTTCATTCAAAGACTCAATCATGGACACTCTTACTGACAGTTGTGGCTGCTTTGCCTGATGTATTGTTGCCTCTACCTTCTTGCCTGTTGTGCTGTTGTCTTTGCCCAATAATGTTTGTACCGTCATTGTAAATGAGAATTTGTTCTTAACTGACTTGCCTAGCTTAATAAAGGTTAAATAAAAAATATAAATAASTTGTTGTTTTATCCCTCTGTACTGGTACAGATCTACTACTCACACCACTGCTCTCAGGATCCCTCCCCCTTGACACATCTTCCTCTATTTTCTTCACTGCCTCAGCTTATGATAKCTTCTGCACTACTCTAACCCTGGAAACCTCAACCTGCCTCTCTCGCACGGCAATATTCCTTTCGTGTTAGAACAGCTGCAGTAATGTTAGTGTAGTGTAATATACTATAAAAAAAAGGACAAAATTATCCAATATTTAATTTTCTTCTATTTTTTATGTAGGTAACGTTATGTACCTGTGATTTTTTGAAGATTTTATTTGTTAATTTCAAATGAATAAAAGGTGCTGATTGATCTCAGTCAGCAAATATGCCTGAGTCATCAAGGAATGATAGTAGCCGTATGCCAGAGTCATGGGTACCTGGAGTGTCTTTGGAAGTGGGCGTGTCAACCAAAGTGGGCGGGTCAACTGAAGAGGCCGTATTTCAAGTGAACCAGCTAATTGGGCAGATTTGTTGTCACTCAAGACCGTTTCGCGTGGCTGCTTGTCAAACTTTCAGTGAGTCTTTGTCATGGTCTTGGTAGAAAATGGGTCAAGGGGGAGGGATCCTGAGAGGAGTGGTGTGAGTAGTAGATCTGTACCAGTACAGAGGGATAGGCCAACAAGTGATACTGTATACAGTACCAGTCAAAAGTTTGGACACACGTACTCATTCAAGGGTTTTTCTTGATTTTTAGTCATCTGGAATGCATTTCAATTAACAGGTGTGCCTTATTAAAAGTTGATTTGTGGAATTTATTTTCTTCTTGAGCCAATCAGTTGTGTTGTGACAAGGTAGGGTTGGTATACAGAAGATAGCCCTATTTGGTAAAATACCAAGTCCATATTATGGCAAGAACAGCTCAAAAAAGCAAAGAGAAACAACAGTCCATCATTACTTTAAGACATGAAGGTCAGTCAATCTGGAAAATTTCAAGAAAGTTTCTTCAAGTGCAGTCGCAAAAACCATGATGAAACTATCTCTCATGAGGACCGCCACAGGAAAGGAAGACCCAGAGTTACCTCTGCTGCAGAGGATAAGTTCATTAGAATTACCAGCCTCAGAGATTGCATCCCAAATAAATGCTTCACAGTGTTCAAGTAACAGACACATCTCAACATCAACTGTTCAGAGGACACTGTGTGAATCAGGCCTTCATGGTCAAATTGCTGCAAAGAAACCATTACTATTTWWWAAAAAWATATATATTTATCTGTTATTTTACCAGGTAAGTTGACTGAGAACACGTTCTCATTTACAGCAACGACCTGGGGAATAGTTACAGGGGAGAGGAGGGGGATGAATGAGCCAATTGTAAACTGGGGATTATTAGGTGACCRTGATGGTTTGAGGGCCAGATTGGGAATTTAGCCAGGACACCGGGGTTAACACCCCTACTCTTACGATAAGTGCCATGGGATCTTTAATGACCTCAGAGAGTCAGGACACCCGTTTRACGTCCCATCCGAAAGACGGCACCCTACTAAAGGACACCAATAAGAAGAAGATACTTACTTGGGCCAAGAAACACGAGCAATGACCATTAGACCTGTGGAAATCTGTCCTTTGGTCTGATGAGTCCAAATTGAGATTTTTGGTTACAACGGCCGTGTTTTTGTGAAACGCAGAGTAGGTGAATGGATGATCTCCACATGTGTAGTTCCCACCGTGAAGCATGGAGGAGGAGGTGTGATGGTGTGGGGGTGCTTTGCTTGTGACACTGTCAGTGATCTATTTAGAATTCAAGGCACACTTAACCAGCATGGCTACCACAGCATTCTGCAGCGATACGCCATCCAATCTGGTTTGCGCTTAGTGGGACWATCATTTGTTTTTCAACAGGACAATGACCCAACACACCTCCAGGATGTGTAAGGGCTATTTGACCAAGAAGGATAGTGATGGAGTGCTGAATCAGATGACCTGGCTTCCACAATCACCCGACCTCAACCCAATTGAGATGGTTTGGGGTGAGTGGGACCGCAGAGTGAAGGAAAAGCAGCCGACAAGTGCTCAGCATATGTGGGAACTCATTCAAGACTGTTGGGAAATCATTCCAGGTGAAGCTGGTTGAGAGAATGCCAAAACTGTGCAAAGCTGTAATCAAGGCAAAGGGTAGCTACTTGAAGAATCTCAAATATAATCTCAAATCACTTGGAAATGGCCAAGTGATGGAAAATCTGATAGGAATGAAAGATCTGGTGTGCCTGAATGATGGCCAAGGGACCAGGATTGATGTAACCACAGGGAAAGAGTCTGCCTTGGACCTCTCTCTGGTATCTAGTGCGATGGCAGGAATCTGTGAGTGGGAAATATTGGAGGAGGCGACAGTAGGGAGTGATCATTACCCCATAGTATGCACAGTAGGATGGAAGGAGGAGGTGTCAGTGGATGGAGTAGGCAGGTGGGTGTTTGGAAGGGCAATGTGGGATCAGTTTCAGGAGCTGAGTGAGCAGGTGTTGGCTCGGGTGGATATGAGAGGGGATGTTGATAGTATGAATAACTGGGTGGGAACAGTATTAATGGGGGCAGCTACTGAGGCTATACCTAAGAGTTCAGCGAGGAGGAGGAAGCAGTCCCATGGTGGACGGAGGAGTGTGGGGAAATGGTGAGGAGTAGGAACAGGGCATTTAGAGTACTGAAAAGGATGCCTAACTTCCAGTACGTCTGATTCAGTATAAGCAGGCCCAGGCCCTGGTCAGGAGGGCCGACTCTTTTCTCTGTATATATCAATGATGTCGCTCTTGCTGCTGGTGATTCTCTGATCCACTTCTATGCAGAGGACACCATTCTGTATACATCTGGCACTTCCTTGGACACTGTGCTAACAAACCTCCAAACGAGCTTCAATGCCATACAACACTCCTTCCGTGGCCTCCAACTGCTTTTAAATGCGTAAAACTAGGTGCATGCTCTTCAACCGATTGCTGCCTGCACCCTCCCGCCCAACTAGCATCACTACTCTGGGCGGTTCTGACTTAGAATATGTGGACAACTACAAATACCTAGGTCTGGTTAGACTGTAAACTCTCCTTCCAAACTCACATTAAGCATCTCCAATCCAAAATGAAATCTAGAATCGGCTTCCTATTTCGCAACAAAGCATCCTTCACTCATGCTGCCAAACATACCCACATAAAACTGACTATCCTACCGATCCTTGACTTCGGCGATGTCATTTACAAAATAGCCTCCAACACTCTACTCAGCAAATTGGATGCAGTCTATCACAGTGCCATCCATTTTGTTACTTAAGCCCCATATAGTACCCACCACTGCGACCTGTACACTCTCGTTGGCTGGCCCTCAGTACATATTCGTCGCCAAACCCACTGGCTCCAGGTCATCTATAAGTCTATGCCATGTAATGCCCCGCCTTATCTCAGCTCACTGGTCACCATAGCAACACCCACCCGTAGCATGTGCTCCAGCAGGTATATTTCACTGGTCATCCCCATAGCCAACACTTCCTTTGGTTGCCTTTCCTTCCAGTTCTCTGCTGCCAATGACTGGAACGAATTGCAAAAATCACTGAAGCTGGAGTCATATCTCCCTCTAACTTTAAGCATCAGCTGTCAGAGCAGCTTACCGATAACTGTACTTGTACATAGCCAATCTGTAAATAGCACACCCAACTACCTCACCCCCATATTATTACTTACCCTCTTGCACCCCAGTATCCCTACTTGCACATCATCATCTGCACATCCATCACTCCAGTGTTAATGCTAAATTGTAATTATTTATGGCCTATTTGTGGCCTATTTATTGCCTACCTCCCTACTCTTYTACATTTGCACACACTGTACATAGATTTTTCTATTGTGTTATTGACTGTACGTTTGTTTATGTGTAACGCTGTGTTGTTTGATTTTGTCACACTGCTTTGCTTCATCTTGGCCAGGTCGCAGTTGTAAATGAGAACTTGTTCTCAACTGGCCTACCTGGTTAAATAAAGGTTCAATTTAAAAAAGGAGAACTATCCGTTAGGCAAAAAGGTAATGTTGGCGTTGGTTCTGTGACACCACTGGAACGGCGACACCTGTGGGAGAAGTGTGGGGGATGAGTGGGGTCAGAAGGGAGTGGAATTATCCAGTGTTGACGAGTGGGAAGGATGTGGCAGTAACAGATGAGGAGAAGGCAGAGATGATGGCCAAAGCGTTTGTCCGAGTGCATAGCTCTGCAAATTTGGCAGAGGGGCAGAAGCGGAGAGGACGAGAGAGGAGCATTCTGGTGTGCTGGATAGGAGGGAGGATGTAAATGATGCGTTGAATGCACCATTTACCATGGCAGAGGTGAAAAGGGCAATAGGTAGGCTGGGTTAACTTCACCTGGGAAAGATTAGGTGTGCTATGTTATGTTGGCCCATCTTAGTGATGAGGCACTGGATAAGGTATTGGTGTTCTACAACACAGTATGGGAGGAGGGGAAACTACCAGGCAGTTGGAACGAGGCAGTAGTGGTACCAATCCGGAAGCCAGGGAAGGACCCAACGAGGCCAACGGCTTTAACATTACATGTATGTAAGATTATGGAATGTATTATTACAGAGAGGCTAACTTACTTGTTGGAGATCAGAGGGCTCGTATCGCCACATACGGGTGGGTTCAGGAAGGCTCATTCACTTTGAGCTGTGTCTTTGATGTATGTATACTAGGTTTTTATTGCTGTCTAACATTAACGTGGATATAATCAACCAAGCTAACATTAGCTAGTATGTGGACACCCCTTCAAATTAGTTGATTCTGCTATTTCAGCCACACCTGTTGCTGACAGGTGTATAAAATCGAGCATGCAGCCATGCAATCTCCATAGACAAACATTAGCAGTAAAATGGCCTTACTAAAGAGCTCATTGACTTTCAACGTGGCACCGTCATAGGATTCCACCTTTCCAACAAGGCAGTTCCTCAAAYTTCTGCCCTGCTAGAGCTGCTCCGGGCAACTGTAAATGCTTTTATTGTGGGGTGGAAATGTCTAGGAGCAACAAACGTCTCAGCCGCGAAGTGGTATGCCACACAAGCTCACAGAATGGGCCCGCTGAAGCGCGTATCGAGTAAAAATTGTTTGTCCTCGGTTGCAACACTCACTACTGAGTTACTAACTGCCTCTGGAAGCAATGTCAGCAGAATAACTGTTCATCCTAAGATTGGCTGGAGTGGTGTAAAGCTCGCCGCCATTGGACTCTGGAGCAGTGGAAACGCATTCTCTGGAGTGATGAATCACGCTTCATCATCTGGCAGTCCGACGGATAAATCTGGGTTTGGCCAGGAGAATGCTACCTGCCCCAATGCATGTTGCCAACTATACAGTTTAGAGGAGGAGGAATAATGGTCTGGGGCTGTTTTTCATGGTTCGGGCTAGGCCCCTTAGTTCCAGTGAAGGGAAATCTTAAAACTACTGCATACAATGACATTCCAGATGATTCTGTGCTTCCAACTTTGTGGCAACAGTTTGGAGAAGGCCCTTTCCAGTTTCAGCATGAAAATGCCGGTTCACAAAGCGAGGTTCATACAGAAATGGTTTTTCGAGATTGGTGTGGAAGAACTTGGCTGGCCTGCACAGAGCCCTGACCTCAACCCCATCAAACATCTTTGGGATGAATTGGAACGCCGACTGCGAGCCAGGCCTAATCGCCCAACATCAGTGCCTGACCTCACTAATGCTCTTGCGCTCTTGGAAGCAAGTCCCCACAGCAATGTTACAACATGTAATGGAAAGCCTTCCCCAAATGTTTATTTTTTATTTCACCAGGCAAGTCATTTAAGAACAAATTCTTATTTACAATGACGGCCTACCCCGGCCAAACCCTCCCCTAACCTGGACGACGCTGGGCCAATTGTGTGCTGCCTTATGTGACTCCCGATCACGGCCGGTTGTGATACACCCCGGGATCGAACCATGGTCTGTAGTGACGCCTCTAGCACTGAGATGCAGTGCCTTAGACCGCTGTGCCACTCAGGAGGCCTCCCAGAAGAGTGGATGCTGTTTATAGAAGCAAAGGGGGGACCAACTCCAGATTAATGGCCATGATTTTGGAATGAGATGTTCGATGAGCAGGTGTCCATATACTTTTGGTCATGTAGTGTATAAACATGACAGCATTATGTACAAAAATACATTTAGAACCATAGATCTGGACATAGATACATTTCATCAGGTGTAAAGCTTAATGTTTGTCAAGATGAATAGGCAATGCATCAGAATAATATGTAGGCCTATCATTCAGGACAAAATATTGTTTTTCCAAAGGTAATTCAAGATATACTTTATTGTCCCCAAGGGGAAATTGTTCTTTGACATACATAGCTGCTGAATACAGTAACAATACAAACATGAAAGTACATTCAATCACAAACATTGCATGTGCCCCTATCATACTTAGCCCACCAAATTACAGATGATTTAGGAAAGGAAAGGGGGATACCTAGTCAGTTGTACAACTGAATACATTCAACTGAAATGTGTCTTCCGCATTTAACTCAACCCCTCTGAATCAGAGAGGTGCGGGGGGCTGCCTTAATCGACATCCACGTCTTCGGCACCTGGGGAACAGTGGGTTAACTTAACTGCCTTGCTCAGGGCAGAACAACAGATTTTTACCTTGTCAGCTCGGGGATTTGATCCAGCAACCTTTCGGTTACTGGCTCTAACCACTAGGCTACCTGGTCTCCATGACCACAACCTCATTTAATTAGACCTACATACAGTATATATCACATTGCACATGGTCTCCACCTACATACTGCTGTTTAGGAGTTTGACTGACAGGGGCTGATGAAGGAGTGCTTATATCTGTTCAGCTTACACTGAGGAACATGTTGTTCCTCACCCATGTACTCCACCCAGAAACTGAAGCTCTGGGTGGAGTACATGGGAGAGATCTAACATTGTTTTCTCGAGGCATCTCATGATTGTTTGTTCAGTCTACAGTGACGGGTGCTACTTCACTCCCATCACCTGCATGGCTGTCTAGACCAGGCCATTTATTTGTGAATTTAAGGTAACTGACAAATTGCCAAACCAGGCTGAAATGCAACAGAATAGAATGCTCTCTGACAGCCTGGTAGAATAGGAGCATGACCTTCTGTTTGACTCAAAAAATCCAGAATCTACGCAAAAAATAAAGGCGTTGTTGGACCCTAGAGCATTAGTAAGAGTGGACCTGAGTAATGGCCACATTATGGACCACCACTGCTGTGTGGTCACCAACAGATTTGGGGTCAAAAACCATTTTCTCAGTTTGCTTGACATTTAGGATGAGGTGGTGGTCATCACACCACTGCACAACCCTCTCTCTGACCTATACACAGTAGTGTCTATACATTAGAACCAATATGGCAGTATCATCAGAAAACTGGATAATATAGTTATCAGGGTGTCTACTTGTGTTGGGGGGGCACCTTAATGGCCTTTTGCTCAGACAGGGTCTCATTCACTCGGACCTGCTGGGTCCTGTTGGTCAGAAATGAGTGATACCACCTGATGGTTTTACTGACATCTGTCTGTGCTTATTGAGGAGGATGTGTGGCTGCAAGATGTTAAATGCTGAACTAAAATCCACAAATAGTAGTACAGCATAGGCCTTGGAGTTCTACACATGTTGCAGGATGAGATGCACTATGCTGGGGATTGCTTCATCAGTGCCACATTTGTATTTGGACTGATAGGGGTCCAACAGTGTGTTTAGTCTGACTGAAGCTTACACACCTTGATCTTTTCAAGACACTTCAATACACTACAATGGAGGTCAGTGCAACAGGTCTATAGTCTTTCTTTTCTTTGGGAGAAGGCTTTTGGGGAAGAGGGGTGATGATTGCCTTCTTCCATCCAGGTGGAACCTAGTGGGAATGTACAGACCTCTGAAAGACAGGGACCTAGGCTGGTGGTGTAAGTTACTCTGCACAAAGCAGAGACCCATCGGGCCTGTTGCCTGTTTGCTTAAAGACTTTTGTGGCCTCTCTAGGGTTAAATTCTAACTTGGGGTCACAGCCATCAATAACAATGGTGATGAGCATGTTAACACACTTGGCAGAGAAGTAATGTCAGTCAAACTTTATGTAGAGGTCATTAAGTTAATTTGCCATTTTCTTTTTGTCTGTTTGTTCCTGGTGGGAGTCATGGATTTTATTGTTAACCCTTTTTCTTGAATACACTTAATTCTAAGCTGGTTTGCTGCCCAATTCTACAGGAATAATTACATTGAGCCAAACACAATTTAATGTATCATCTGATGATAGTCAAATAGATGCCATGAGTTATAATAATCAAACAGATTTATTGGTGAATGAAAAAAATCGGGAGGCTGTTTGCTGCCCAAGAGTAAGTCTTATTCACAAAACACAATTTTGTCATCATCAGATAGCCAAACAGACGTCAATGAGTTATAGGCCTAATAATGAATGAAGATTTACTGGTAATACATGAAACACAGGTAGACTAATAACTGATGGAGAAAATTTCATATTTTCATATTTAGGCTACAAGTGAGATGTTTGTTTTGTTAACATTCAAATTATATATTTTTWAATTTTTTTGCTTTATTTAAACAGGGGAAACAAGCTGAGATAGTCTCTTTTACAGTTGTGCCCTGTGATTACAACAATAAAAACAACTAAGCAATTAATAAGAATTTAAAACCAAACAAAGTTAAAACATATAAAATGGAGATACAAGATGGAGATTAAAAATATAAAAGTAAATAAACTTTATAAGAAAAACACACATTACAAAAAATCACAGTTTATAATAAAAGGTTCATGTAATATGCATTTAAACTGTCTTACAGGCACCAAAACATCTATGGCACAGTATGATTCTATGCCAACAATAGACTGGCTTTWTGCTCTCCCAGTCTTGTTTCACATGGTTGGGAACTGACCAATAAAAGCATGCTAAGAAACGAAAAACAACACACAACTCCGATATAAAGTATTTTTTCTCAAAGTTGTTGATGTTTGGGGTTTTCCCGACAAATTGTACCAACGTCTTACTAACGTCTGCGTGACGCCTGCATCACGTGTTAATGAAAGTCATAATGTGCATAGTTTATATTTATATTCATTCAATCTCAACCATAAACTTTAGAAACTTACAATTTTTCCCGCGCAAGCAGACATTCCAACGTAGCCACCTTGAGCTATAGTGTAGCCTACGGCTTGCGTATTTCCTGTTATCGCTAATGGCCTAGAAAATATGATGCCCTATCTATAGATAATCTGTCTTTCCCTCAACACCTCATGGTATGATATCTTGCTTGCTTGGTATGATATCTTATCTTGCTGTATACAGATCTAAATGTTGTTAGCCAATCACAGACTGTGTTGTTACCAGTTCCGGGATCCTTGGGATGTCCCATCAGTCGAATAGAGCACTTCATAGACTTTCTCAGAGTGTCTTTGCTATTTGGGATCCTTGGGATGTCCATACCACTATGAAGTATAAATGTAAATTGGTTAAGTTTAGTGTTAGTTTAGGGTTTAGGGTAAGGACGTCCCAAGGTATACGGATTGCAGTGACCGTTCATAGAGTGAGAGACTGGCATGGTATTTGAGAGCTCGGCGGCGACACAAACATGAATTATTCTTAATTTATTTTATAAGCAGCAGAAGCGGTTTTCGAGTGTCTGCCCCAGATAGTTTCATTAGAGACTATGAAAATAATTACCGAGACGTACTTGATCCAATTGAGGAGTAAGTAGGCTATATTTAAGTTGTGATATCGTTAGGAAATATTTAGGCCTACTATGCATAGTCACTTCATCCCTATCTACATGTACAAATTACCTCAACTAACCTGTACCCCCACACACTGACTCGGTACCGTTTAAAAACATTTTTTTTAACCTTTCCATGACACACGTTCCGCTAGCGGAACCCCTGACAACATTCCGCTGAAAAGGCAGCGCGGGAAATTCAAAAATATTTTTTTGAAATATGTAACTTTCACACATTAACAAGTCCAATACAGGAAATGAAAGATAAACATATTGTTAAAACCTTTTAGGGATAGGGGGCAGCATTTTCACTTTGGATGAATTGCGTGCCCATAGTGAACTGCCTCCTACTCTGTCCCAGATGCTAATATATGCATATTATTAATACTATTGGATAGAAAACACTCTGAAGTTTCTAAAACTGTTTGAATTATGTCTATGAGTATAACAGAACTCATATGGCAGGCAAACTTCCAAACAGGAAGTGGAAATTCTGAGGCTGGTGTTTTTTCTACTCATCGCCTRTTCAAATCCCAGGACGATATGGATTTGTTTGCACTTCCTACGCTTTCCACTAGATGTCAACAGTCGGTGGAACGTTGAATGAAGTGTATACTGTGATGTGGGACCGGATGGGAGGTGTTTCAGTCAGTGTTCTGGCAGATTGCCAGTTCCTGGTCATGCTCATTTCTCATGATATCGCCTTGCGTTCCATAACTTTTACAGACACGAAGGACTTCTCCGGTTGGAACGTTATTGGATATATATGATAACAACATCCTGAAAATTGATTCTCTACTAAGTTTGACCAGTTTATTCGACTTGTAATATAACTTTTTGAAGTTTTCGTCCGACGTTATGCGTCACTTGCACGAGCGTTTGGATATGTGTACTAAACGCGCTAGCAAAAGCAGCTATTTGGACATAAATAATGGACATTATCGAACAAAACAACAATTTATTGTCGAACTAGGATTCCTGGGAATGCATTCTGATGAAGATATTCAAAGGTAAGGGAATATTTATGATGTCATTTCGTATTTCTGTTGACTCCAACATGGCGTAGAAATGTTATTTATATTTGAGCACCGTCTCAGATTATTGCATGGTGTGCTTTTTCCGTAAAGTTTTTTTGAAATCTGACACAGCGGTTGCATTAAGAACAAGTGTATCTTTAATTATATGTAAAACATGTATCTTTCATCAAAGTGTATGATGAGCATTTCTGTTATTTGACGTGGCCCTCTGCAATTTCTCCGGATATTTTGGAGGCATTTCTGAACATGGCGCCAATGTAAAATAAGATATTTGGATATAAATATGCACATTATCGAACACAAAATACATGTATTGTGTAACATGATGTCCTATGAGTGTCATCTGATGAAGATCATCAAAGGTTAGTGATTAATTGTATCTCTATTTCTGTTTTTGTGACTCGTATCTTTGGCTGGGAAAATGGCTGTGTGTTTTTTGAACTTGGTGGTGATCTAACATAATCATATGTTGTGTTTTCGCTGTAAAGCATTTTTTAAATTGGTGGAAGGCATAGGAAGTGCAAACAGATCCATATGCTGYCCCCTATCCCTAAAAAAGTTAWATTCATTAGGCAAGTCAGTTAAGAACAAATTATTATTTACATTGATGGCCTACCAGGGAACAGGAGGTTAACTGCCTTGTTCAGGGGCAGAACGACAGATTTTTACCTAGCATTACTGTCTAACCACTAGGCTACCAATAAGCCCTTCTGTTTGTATTGACGTGAAAAATAGGCATATCTATACAGTAATGCTGGCTGCGATATCAACTAGCCTACTAATTTTTGCATTGAGGTGAAAGGCTTATTTTAGCTAAATCGACATATGAAATTGATTAACTAAACASACACTTAAACTAACACGTAACACATGTAGACATTTTTAAGGTGTTCATGGTAAGGTCATTCATAATAAACTTACACGCAAACTGACACGTGACGTTAGGCGACATGAACACTACGTCTACATGACGTGTACGTGTCACGTGACGTGAACGCGTCGGCAGTTTGACGCTTAGAAACAAAGTTGTCTCCATTGACAGTCCATGTTAATTCATGGCATTATTTTATGGTTCTATGAAGACGTTAGGTGACTTAGTGAGAGGTATCAGTAGTCTCATGAGGCTTAATTCTGGCAAGAATCACCCCCCATACACTACAGCTATTGGCTGAGTCACGTGAGGAGAGAGAGCAGCAAGCGCACACATCATGACAACTTTTTACCAGTTGTAGGTAGGCTATTTAGATTGTCATTATGGGAGACACCTATTTCCAACTCTTTTTCCATAAACCATTAATATGCTAGAACTGATGCACATCAAGAAATAATGGAGACATAACACAAAGACTACTTTGGACGCAGTACAGTGCATTACATACATTTGTTTAGAGGTGGTTTAAACTGCATTATAAACAGGTTGGTTCAAGCGCTGAACGCTTATTGGCTGAAAGCTGTGGTATATCAGACCATATACCACAGGAATAACAAAAAATGACTTTTTACTGTTCTAATTACGTTGGTAACCAGTTTATAATAGCAATAAGGCACCCCGGGGATTTGTGGTATATGGCTAATATACCACGGCTAATGGCTGTATCCAGCATTCCGCGTTGCGTAATGCTTAAGAACAGCCCTTAGCCGTGGTATAGTCAAATCGACATCCATTGATGGAAAAGGATCTGGCGGAGTTCAGGGGCGAATTGTCTTTTCTCTTGCCACATATTTAAATTCCTTTATTACATCTTGTCGTAGCTCGCAATAATTCTTATTTTGAGGAAAACCTAATTTTGCTTCTAACGTCGTTACAAGTTACTACAATATTCCTTCTTAATTGGCTCGATAACCTTATGGAAAARGGGTTTATTGTATAAATATGGCAACTTCTCTCTTGCTGTGAGAAAAACAATTGGGCTAGTGTTCAGGCCTTTTGTGCAGGTTTGAGTGGTCATTGGGCTAGATATTTTAGCTAGACCTGGCAACCCTGATGCCAGATCTGACCGCCTACTAAATCTGACTGACGGTCGTGCAGATCTGTCACAAATAAACTTTTTGGGTGCTGATTTGCTGCTTCTCTCCCACAACTCTGCCACATAGTTACTACACTAACAGGCGCATGCAAGCAGTTTCTGGGAAAAGGGGAGACAGATCGGGCATGCAAGGTGCTGAAACTGAAGCTAACAATGTGATGGCTAATATGTAGCTAGCTACCCTAGATAGTTGGCTATGGTGAGAGGCAAGTTTGTTCTGCTAACTGGCTAGCAACCCGTTTAACTGTATACTTTAGCTTGATCAACAAGTGATGTCTTTGTCAAATTTTAAGAGGACTTGAGTATATAGCTAGTCCACTAAAGTCTGCTTGCTTACAACTGGTCATCATCTCTTCCACACAGTTTGAGAATCAGAGTATCTGATCCTATATATATCCTAACATCCTATATTCAATGCGTATTGAGTATTTCCTTGCCGCCAATATTTGTTTTCCTTCCCACCTACAGTACCAGTCAAAAGTTTGGACACACCTACTCATTCAAGGGTTTTTCTTTATTTTTACTATTTTCTACATTGTAGAATAATAGTGAAGACATCAAAACTATGAAATAACAAATATGAAATCATGTAGTAACCAAAAAAGTGTTAAACAAATAAAAATATATTTGAGATTTGAGATTCTTCAAAGTAGCCACCCTTTGCCTTGATGACAGCTTTGCGCACGCTTGGCATTCTCTCAACCAGCTTCATCTGGAATGCTTTTCCAACAGTCTTGAAGGAGTTTCCACATATGCTGAGCACTTGTTGGCTGCTTTTCCTTCACTCTGCGGTCCAACTCATCCCAAACCATCTCAATTGGGTTGAGGTTGGGTGATTGTGGAGGCCAGGTCATCTGATKCAGCACTCCATCACTCTCCTTCTAGTTCAAATAGCCCTTACACAGCCTAGAGGTGTGTTGGGTCATTGTCCTGTTGAAAAACAAATGATAGTCCCACTAAAAACAAACTAGATGGGATGGCATATYGCTGCAGAATGCTGTGGTAGCTATGCTGGTTAAGTGTGCCTTGAATTCTAAATAAATAACCGACAGTGTCACCAGCAAAGCACCCCCACACCTCCTCCTCCATGCTTCACGGTGGGAACCACACATGCGGAGATCATCCGTTCACCTACTCCGCGTCTCACAAAGACACAGCGGTTGGAACTAATATTGTCAAATTTGGACTCATTAGACAAAGGACAGATTTCCACCAGTCTAATGTCCATTGCTTGTATTTCTTGGCCCAAGCAAGTCTCTTCTTATTATTGGTGTCCTTTAGTAGTGGTTTCTTTGTAGCAATTCGACCATGAAAGCCCGATTCATGCAATCTCCTCTGAACAGTTGATGTTGAGATGTGTCTGTTACTTGAACTCTGAAGCATTTATTTGGGATTCAATTTCTGAGGCTGGTAACTCTCATGAACTTATCCTGACCTTCCTGACCTTCATGCTTTCTTTTAGCTGTTTTTGACATAATATGGACTTAGCCCTATTTGGTAAAAGACCATCTTCTGTATACCACCCCTACCTTGTCACAACACAACTGATTGGCTCAACGCATTAAGAAGGAAAGAAATTCCACAAAGGGTGGCTACTTTGGATTATGTCAAATATCAAATATATTTGGTTACATTTTTACATATATTTGGTAATATAACACTTTTTTTGGTTACTACATGACTCCATATGTGTTATTTCATAGTTTTGATGTCTTCACTATTATTCTACAATGTATAAAATAGTAARAATAAACAAAACCCTTGAATGAGTAGGTGTGTCCAAACTTTTCAATGGTACTGTATATTTTAATAGGGAAGACACCCTAACCCTAACCTAGGTCTCTTTTACAAATACCTCCTGTATACAGTGCATTCGGAAAGTATTCAGACCCCTTGACTTTTTCCACATTTTGTGACGTTACAGCCTTATTTTAAAATTGATTAAATAAATAAAAAATCCTCAATCTACACATAATATAATGACAAAGCGAAAACAGGTTTTTAGACATTTTTGTAACTGTATAATTTGTTCAATAAAAAATATATTATTTACATAATATTCAGACCCTTTGCTATGAGACTCGAAATTGAGCTTGGGTGTATCCTGTTTCCATAGATCATCCTTGAGATGTTTCTATGACTTGATTGGAGTCCTCCTATGGTAAATTCAATTGATTGGACATGATTTGGAAAGGCACACACCTGTCTATATAAAAGGTCCCACAGTTGACAGTGCATGTCAGAGCAAAAATCAAGCAATGTGTCACGACTTCTGCCGAAGTCGAAGCCTCTCCTTGTTCGGGCTGTGCTCGGCGCTCGACGTCACCGGTCTTCTAGCCATCATTGATCCATTTTTCATTTTCCATTGGTTTTGTCTTGTCTTCCTACACACCTGGTTTCAATCCCATTCATTACCTGTTTAACCCTCTGTTTCCCCTCACGTCTTTGTCAGAGATGGTTTGTTATTCAGATTTCGTGTTGTTTGTATTGGTGCGCGACAGGTCCTCGTACCCACTTTGTTTTATTTTTATTCATAGTTTTGGAGTTATGTTTTGTTTACAGTCATTAAACAACTCCATTTCAACTTYGACTTCCCTGCCACCTATACACACGACTCTGACAGAATCTCTGACCCAACATGAAGTCAGCAGGAGAAGGTCCATGGAGGTGGAGGAGCACGTCATGGAACATACGGAGATGATTTACAATCTGAGCGCCGCCATGGATCGCGTTGTCCAGAATATGGACCGCTGGGAGACACAGGGAGTTTTTCTAGCGCCTCCACCAGCACAACCGGGGTCTCCCCTGAGCGCCCCTTCCCTGCCTGAACCCAGCAGGATCCATTTATCCCTGCCACAAGGGTACGACGGAGATACTGCCGGCTGCCAGGGTTTCCTCCTCAAACTAAGCTTGTATCTGGCCACGGTCCACCCAGCTCCATCGGACTGTGAGAAGAGTTACGCCCTCGTCTCGTGCCTCACCGGGAAAGCCCTGGAGTGGGCCAGCGCTGTGTGTGGAGAAGAGGATGCGGCGTTGGATCATTTTGAGGAGTTCACCCGCCATTTCCGGACAGTATTCGACCACCCACCCAAAGGCAGAGCGGCGGGTGAGTGCCTCTACCATCTGAGGCAGGAGATGAGGAGCACCCAGGAGTTTGCTCTGGAGTTTAGGACCCTGGCTTCCGGCGCTGGATGGAGCGACAGGGCCCTGATCGACCATTACCGCTGTAGTCTACGCGAGGACGTCCGTCAGGAGCTGGCCTGCAGAGACACCACCCTCACCTTCGACCAGCTGCTGGACCTGTCCATCAGGCTGGACAACATGCTGGCTACTCGTGGACGTCTAGATCGGGGTCTGGTTGTTCCATCCTCCCGCACCCTCTCTCCTGTACCCATGGAGTTGGGAGGGAYGGTGCGCAGGGAGAMCGGAGGGGGTTCCCGCTCGTGCACCATATGTGGTYRCRGAGGTCACACTGYTGGTCRGTGCCGGGTTGGTTCCTCTGGGAATCGAGGCAGCAGGCAGGGCACTCTGGCGTCACCCCAGGTGAGTAGGCACCATTCTCATCCAGAGCCCTCTGTTGCACATATGTTTGTCTCCGTCACTTTTCCTGAATTTCCSCCGCGTTCCCAGCATAAGGCGCTAGTAGATTCAGGCGCGGCTGGGAATTTCATTAATAAAGGATTAGCTCATAGTTTAGGGATCCCCATTGTTCCTGTGGATATGCCTTTCCCCGTTCATGCTTTAGATAGTCGACCATTAGGGTCAGGGTTTATCAGGTAGGCCACCGCTCCTTTGAGTATGGTAACGCAGGGGGGTCACAGGGAAAGGATTAGTCTTTTCTTTATTGATTCTCCTGCGTATTCTGTGGTGCTGGGCCTACCCTGGTTAGCTTGTCATAACTCCACTGTTTCTTGGCCACAGAGGGCTCTCACGGGGTGGTCGGAGAGTGCTCAGGTAGGTGTTTAGGGGTTTCCGTTGGTGCTACTACGGTGGAAAGTCCAGACCAGGTCTCCACCGTGCGCATTCCCCCAGAATATGCCGATTTGGCTCTCGCCTTCTGTAAAAAGAAGGCGACTCAATTACCACCCCATCGACGGAGGGATTGTGCGATAGATCTCCTGGTAGACGCTGCACTTCCCAGGAGTCAAGTGTATCCCCTGTCACAAGCGGAGACGGTGGCTATGGAGACATATGTCTCCGAATCCCTGCGTCAGGGGTACATTCAGCCCTCCATTTCACCCGTCTCCTCGAGTTTCTTTTTTGTGAAGAAGAAGGATGGAGGTTTGCGCCCGTGCATTGATTATCGAGGTCTCAATAAAATCACGGTGAGGTATAGTTACATGCTACCTCTTATCGCTACGGCGATTGAGTCAATGCACGGGGCGCGCTTCTTCACTAAACTGGATCTCAGGAGTGCGTACAATCTGGTGCGTATTCGGAAGGGAGACGAGGGGAAGACGGCATTTAGTACCACCTCAGGGCATTATGAATACCTCGTCATGCCGTATGGGTTGATGAATGCTCAATCAGTCTTCCAATCATTTGTAGACGAGATTTTCAGAGACCTGCACAGGCAGGGTGTAGTGGTGTATATCGATGACATTCTGATATGCTCCGCTACACGTGCCGAGCATGTGTTCCTGGTGCGCAAAGTTCTTGGTCGCCTGTTGGAGCATGACCTGTACGTCAAGGCTGAGAAATGCCTGTTCTTCCAACAGTCCGTCTCCTTCCTAGGGCATCAGATTTCCACGTCAGGAGTGGAGATGGAGAGTGACCGCATTGCAGCCGTGTGTAATTGGCCGACTCCCACCACGGTAAAGGAGGTGCAGCGATTTTTAGGGTTTGCCAACTACTACCGGAGGTTTATCCGGGGTTTTGGTCAGGTTGCTGCTCCCATTACCTCACTGCTAAAGGGCCCGGTGCGCTTGCAGTGGTCAGCTGAGGCGAACAGGGCTTTTAGGCACCTGAAGGCTCATGTTTACCTCGGTTCCTGTGTTGGCTCATCCGGATCCCTCTTTGCCGTTCATAGTGGAGGTGGACGCATCCGAAGCTGGGATAGGAGCAGTGCTCTCTCAGCGCTCGGGTACGCCACTGAAGCTCCGCCCCTGTGCCTTTTTTTCGAAGAAGCTCAGCCCGGCGGAGCGAAACTATGATGTGGGGGACCGGGAGCTGTTGGCTGTCGTCAGGGCCTTGAAGGCGTGGAGACATTGGCTTGAGAGGGCTAAACACGCTTTTCTCATCTGGACTGACCATCGCAATCTGGAGTACATCCGGGAGGCAAGGAGACTGAATCCTCATCAGGCAAGGTGGGCCATGTTTTTCACCCGTTTTGTGTTTACCCTCTCTTACAGACCAGGCTCCCAGAACGTTAAGGCAGACGCACTGTCCCGGCTGTTTGACACAGAGGAGCGGTCCATGGATCCCACTCCCATACTCCCAGCTTCTTGTTTGGTGGCGCCGGTAGTGTGGGAGCTGGACGCGGACATTGAGCGGGCGTCACGTGCAGAGCCCTCTCCCCTCAGTTTCCAGCTGGGCGTCTGTACGTTCCGTCTGCTGTCCGCGACCGACTGATCTATTGAGCCCACACGTCACCCTCCTCTGGTCATCCTGGGATAGGTCGGACGGTGCGCTGTCTTGATGGGAGGTACTGGTGGCCCACTTTAGCTAAGGACGTGAGGATTTATGTTTTCTCCTGCTCAGTGTACACCCAGTGCAAGGCTCCTAGACACCTGCCCAGAGGTCAGTTACAACCCTTACCCGTTCCACAACGGCCGTGGTCGCACCTGTCGGTGGATTTCTTAACTAATCTTCCATCTTCACAGGGTAACACCACGATCCTGGTCGTTGTGGATMGTTTTTCTAAGTCCTGTCGTCTCCTCCCTTTGCCCGGTCTCCCTACGGCTTTACAAACTGCGGAGGCCCTGTTTACACACGTCTTCCGCCACTATGGGGTGCCTGAGGATATAGTGTCTGATYAGGGTCCCCAGTTCACGTCAAGGGTCTGGAAGGCGTTCATGGAACGTCTGGGGGTCTCGGTCAGCCTTACCTCAGGTTTTCACCCCGAGAGTAATGGGCAGGTGGAGAGAGTTAACCAGGATGTGGGTAGGTTTCTGCGGTCTTATTGCCAGGACCGGCCGGAGGAGTGGGCGAAGTTCGTACCCTGGGCAGAGATGGCCCAGAACTCGCTCCGCCACTCCGCCACTCCTCCACTAACCTTTCTCCCTTTCAATGTGTATTAGGGTATCAGCCGGTTCTGGCTCCTTGGCATCAGAGTCAGACCGAGGCTCCTGCGGTGGACAATTGGTTCCGGCGCGCGGAGGAAACCTGGGAGGCCGCCCACGTCCACCTTCAGCGCTCAATACGGTGTTCGCACCAGGGGACAGGGTCTGGCTCTCGACCCAAAACCTGCCCCTCCACCAGCCCTGTCGGAAGCTGGGTCCGCGGTTTTTGGGGCCGTTTAAAGTCCTGAGGAGAGTGAACGAGGTATGTTATAGGTTACAGTTACCCACTAATTACCGTATTAACACCTCATTCCATGTGTCTCTCCTCAGGCCGGTGGTGGCTGGCCCGCTCCAGGAGGCTGAAGTGCGRGATGTTCCTCCGCCCCCTCTGGACATCGAGGGGGTCCCGGCGTACTCCGTTYGATCCATCTTGGATTTGAGACGTCGGGCGAGGGCCCTCAGTACCTCGTGGCCTGGAGCCGTGCGTCGGGGGGGGGGGGGGGGTAACTGTCACAACTTCTGCCGAGGTCGAAGCCTCTCCTTGTTCGGGCGGTGCTCGACGTCACCGGTTCTCTAGCCATCATTGATCCATTTTTCATTTTCCATTGGTTTTGTTTGTCTTCCTACACACCTGGTTTCAATCCATTAATTACCTGTTGTGTATTAACCCTCTGTTTCCCTCATGTCTTTATCAGAGATTGTTTGTTATTCAGATTCCGTGTTGTATTGTCGTATGGTGCGCGACGGGTCTCGCCCACTTTGTTTTATTTTTATTCATAGTTTGAGTTATGTTTTTTACAGTCATTAAACAACTCAAATTTCATTAAGTTTGATTCTCCTGCGCCTGACTTCCCTGCCACCTATACACACGACCTCTGACAAATGAGGCCAAATGGAGGTCCGTAGAGCTCCAAGCAGGATTGTGTCAAGGCACAGATCTGGGGAGGGTAACAAAACATTTCTGCAGCATTGAAGGTCCCCAAGACACAGTGGCCTCCATCATTATTAAATGGAAACTGAGCAATCGGGGGGAAGGCCAATGGTCACTCTGACAGAGCTCCAGATTTTATCTGTGGAGATGCTTGTCCTTCTGGAAGATTCCCATCTCTGCAGCACTCCACCAATCAGGCCTTTATGGTGAGTGGCCAGACAGAAGCCACTCCTCAGTAAAGGCACATAACAGCACGCTTGGAGTTTACCAAAAGGCACCTAAAGACTCTCAGACCATGAGAATCAAGATTCTCTGGTCTGATGAACCAGAATCAACTCTTTGGCCTGAATGCCAAATGTCACGTCTGGAGGAAAGCTGGCACCATCCCTACGGGGAAGCATGGTGGTGGCAGCATCATGCTGTGGGGATGTTTTTCAGCGGCAGGAACTGGGAGACTAGACCAGATCGAGTGAAAGATGAACAGAGAAAGTACAGAGATCCTTCATGAAACTGCTCCAGAGCACTCAGGACCTCAAACTGGGGTGAAGGTTCACCTTCCACACAGGAAACGACCCTAAGCAACCGCCAAGACAATGCAGGAGTGGCTTCGGACAAGTCTGAATGTCCTTGAGTGGCCAGCAAGAGCTCGGACCTGAACCCTATCGAGCATCTCTGGAGCGACCTGAAAATAGCTGTGCAGCAACGCTCCTCATCCAACCTTGACAGAGCTTGAGAGGATCTGCAGAGAAGAATGGGAGAAACTCCCCAAATACAAGTGTGCCAAGCTTGTAGCATCATACCCAAGAAGACTCAAGGCTGTAATCGCTGCCAAAGGTGCTTCAACAAAATACTGAGTAAAGGGTCTGAATACTTATGTAAATGTAATATTTCAGTTTTATTTTGAAATACATTTACAAACATTTCTAAAAATCAGTTTTTGCTTTGTCATTATGGGGTATTGTGTGTAGATTGATGGGGGAAAATGATGTAATACATTTTAGAATAAGGCTATAATGTAACAAAATGTGGAGAAGTCAAGGGGTCTGAATACTTTCAGAATGCACTCTGTGATATTTTGGTAATGTTCTAGCTGGATCTTTTCTTGTTTCTAATTTGCCAGTATGATTTACATGTTTATTTATTTTTATCTCTGAGTGCATGAGGCCTTTGAAGAGAACCGTATGCATGACATGAAGTTGACACTAAAGTCTCATGAATCTACCAGGTTTCTACCCTTGTCAATCACCAAACCTGCTCCCACAGTTGATGATATCACYATCTTCCATCAGTTTGGAAAATACTGCTTACATAAAAATATGTGCCAGTGCAACATCTGTATCCTGAAACTGTTTCCCAATAAAAGCTATTTACTGTGTGTGCTGACCAAGGGGCTTTTAAAATGTTTCTGTAATGTACCTTATAATATAGGAGACCCCCTTCGCTGGTGTAGATAGACGTCACAAGGATGTGCTCCTACATGCAGTGGTGGATTTAGGTATAGGTGGCATCTTGCCGGGGCGGCACTGGGTGCCCGCACAAAAACAATCGTAATGGTGACATTTGCGCGATCGGTTTTCTATCGCTCATTTGCACGTCACGTCAATGATATCATGTCACCATGTGGGACTGTGGGTCAATTTAACCTTGTTGGAGTGGGCGCACTGATTCTAGTTTGTGAGCTAGGCAGGCTACTGCCTGGGAAGGTCTCCCACTCAGAAGTACGAGATGGGGAGGGGGGCGGGAGTAGGTTGACCTCAGGTCTCCCCACTGAAAGCCCGAGGTAGGGGGAGCGGGGGAATCTATCAAATAGCGCACCTCTAACTTTGTACAGTACTAATGCAATTAGTAAAATCAATCACACTACGAAATGCTTCCAAATAAACCACAATTCATTCATAATACTGTGAATATATAGTTTCACAGACATATTGTTGCATTTTTTTCAACCTAGCTCAGTGCTTTCTGTGGTGGTGGGGCAGCCATCAGAAAATACGGAGCGTAGGGGTTGGTAATGTTCTCTAGTTGCGTTGTGATTGGCTCAGTGTTCTGTCACTCATGGGGACACTACCTCACCTCAAAATCTACGGGGAGAGCTCGAACATTCAAGCCCCTTGGGTGTTGCCATAAAGTTGCATTAGAAGTGCCCATCCAAGAAGGCTCAAGGTCATTGGCCACAGATAAAATGACGTCAAATCACGTTATAGCTTGATTGGACTGATCATGTTCAATTGGTCTCCTGAGTGGCGCAGGGGTCTAAGGCACTGCACCTCAGTGCATGAGGTGTCACTACAGTCCCTGGTTTGAATCCAGGCTGTATCACATCTGGCCGTGATTGGGAGTACCATAGGGCGGTGCACAATTGGCCCGGGGTAGGCCGTCATTTAAAAAAATAATTTGTCTCAATTGTCAGTGGAAGCCATATTTGTTTAAGCAAGTCAGCCATATCAACTATGTTTTTTTAATAGGCAGTATATGAGGCTCAATTAACTGTTTTGCTGCCAGACGAGGCTCTGGTGATAGCCAGGTGTAATAGAGGTAAGGTGTTGACTGCTGTTGACAGCATTATGTAGGCCCTAACAGTTTGTGGGCACAGTTTGTCACCGTTATAGTCCAATTAATGTATTGTTTAGTGTTGAGTAGTGGCTTTGCTGGCATGCATCTAAAAACTTTTTTTTTTAAATTGCCCCAGCAAGACGGCCATGCTAAAATCGCCACTGCTTTGAACCATGAACTTTTCGACACCTTTCACTGTAGGCTATATGTCATCTTACAACAGCTACATAGAGGACGTATTTGGTCAAATGTTACAATGTACAGTGGGGAGAACAAGTATTTGATACACTGCCAATTTTGCAGAGCCGGAATTCTTACTGGTTGGTAGGTGATCAAATACTTATGTCATGCAATAAAATGCAAATTAATTACTTAAAAATCATACAATGTGATTTTCTGGATTTTTGTTTTAGATTCCGTCTCTCACAGTTGAAGTGTACCTATGATAAAAATTACAGACCTCTACATGCGTTGTAAGTAGGAAACACTGCCGATTTTGCAGGTTATCAAATACTTGTTCTCCCCACTGTATATTAAACCAATTGGTACACTAATTTCCATTACAGATAACAAAAAACATGGGTACACTTTGTTATTGTGAGAACTTTCATCTTTCAATGCTTTAGCTTTGAAATGTAAATGTTTATACATATTCAGGTTGAGTTATCTTTCTAAAATGTGTATAGTATGCCTAGTTATTTAGCTACATCTACTTCCCACCACAGCATGGAGAAAGTCAAGAGGAAGCAGTGGTGTGAGGTGGACATCTTCTATGCCATGGAGGACTGAGGGGCAAGGATGGCTATCCGCCAGGCTGCCAAGGTTAGGCATCTTTTGTTTTTAAGAGATTACCACATGTATGCAAATTTTATTTGCTAGTAACAGTTTTCTTTTCTTATCTACCAAGGTGTATGGTGTACCTCGGCAGACCCTGGCAGACAGCCTCAGCGGCCGGATGACCCATGGTTGCCGCATTGGACCACCCACATTGCTTGCACCAGAGGATGAACATTCTTTGGTGCAGTACTGTATCTACTGCGCCAGCCATGGGTTCCCCTTCATCAGACACAGGCTGATGAAATACGCCAACAAAATATGCAGGTATTTGGTGTTCTATGTGTTTATATATGTAGAATGCTGGAATGACTGTCCTTAATGTGTGTGATGTAAATGTGGATGTGTATGGTGATGCCAAAATAAACATTTTCATCCTGGATGGACAATTTTATATTCTATTCTATTGTAGGTTTTGGCACCCAGGGGAAACAATCCCACCACTGGGGAAGAGGTGGTGGGAAATGTTCAGGAGGAGGCACAAGAACCTGAGCATGAGGAGGCCGGACACCCTGGACAGGGGGAGAGCTGAGTGTGTCACACGTCCGACAATGGACACCTTCTTCACTTATGAGAAGCACTTGGAGGAGAGTGGGTTGAGGGAGAAACTCAGACAAATCTATAACTGCAATGAGTCTGGGTATCATAGCGACCAGAGCAGGCATGAAGTGCTGGCTCCCTGGGGCGCAAAACACGTGTACCAGCAAGCTCCGGGGACCAAGGAGCACATCACAGTGCTGGCCTGCTTCAACGCAGCTGGGGAGGATGTCCCCCCATTTATCATCTACCCCAAGTGTTTCCCTTGTGCCCACTACATACTGCCCCCCCCCCCCCCCAAGCCTTGTATGGACGATCAAACAATGGCTACATTGACCTGTTCACGAAGCGGTTTAAGCACTTCATTAAGCATGCAGTGAAGGAGAGCCCTCTCCTCTTCTTTGACGGGCACAAGAGCCATATGGACACGGAGGTGCTTGCGGCGGCACTAAGGGAAGGGGTTATACTTCTTTGTCTTCCACCACAGTGCACCCATGTCCTGCCATTGCCTCCCAGTGTGCAACACCTGTAGGAGCCGCCGGAATCCCCACGTGTCTGCTCTCCCGGCCACACCATCGTCGGCCCCTCAACCCCACCATTACAAACACCAGCTCCTCCAAGCTGTTGTCGGCGGTTTTGTCCACCACCACTACGATGCACACCACCCCCCCTGTCTGTCACCACCAACACGGCCTCCCCTGGACTACTTGCCTCCTCCATCTCCCCTGGTCACACCACCACAGCAGCCTCGTCTGGTGTACCTGCCCCCGGCAATTTTAATAATCACCTCCACAGGTAAACACATGTTAAATTATGAAAAAAATTACTGTTAGTGATGTGTTTTATAAAACTGCAATGTTTAAACATTTTTCTCTCTTTACATATCTACAGTTCAGAGCACCAGCCCTGAAGGCATGTCCACCTCCTCCAAAACTTCTGCAGCTTCCTCCAGAGGTATTGATGTAAAAAGTTGAAAATGTTTTTCATGAAACATGCTCTGTCTAACACTACTTTTTCTCTCAACTGCAGCACAGAAAAGGAAGAGAAAAGCTCCACCGGCCACCTCTGTCACGCCACCCATGGCACCACATTCAGGTACTTAATCTGTTTGTTTTTCTCTCAGTTGTATCAATTACTATTGTTGCTGTAGTACTTCTCTATTTGCCTAGTTAAATAAAGGTTACATAAAATAAAATAAATTGCAAATCATGTTCATCAATTTGATTTGTTTTTTCAAATAAAAGTAGACACCACCTGCTGTGCTCGCTGCGGAGAGCGTGATCCGCCTGCAAGCTCACCTCAGGAGTGTAGGTCCGTGGTGCCATGGGTGTGCTGTGACTTCTGTCAGCATTGGTTCCACTGCAGGTGTGTGCAGGAGGATCCAGAGGTACCGGTGGATCTGGATTTTTATTATTTTTGTGACAATATAGGGATGGAGGTTGAGATTTAATTGTTTGCAATGTTTGTTTTCAGATTAAATGATTTATTTGTATAAAAAATAAACTGTTATATATATAATGTGTGTGTGTTTATTCAACCCATCTTGTGTATTGCTTCCTTTACTTTCCAAGTGCATGTCTGCAACACAAACTCCAACAGTGTTTTCATGTTTGTTTTTTATTTGATGTACATCTTTCATAGTCATTTATATTTTACTATTAAACTGGTATCTACTTTTTCACAACATTAAAATTAATCTGTAAAACAAATTGAGAGATTATTTGGTTAAAACACTGAAGATGTTGGTGAAGTACCATTTTTTTTTTAAGAGTCCACATGAGGGCGCACCAGGCTACGCAACCAAAAGTTGACGAGCAAACTAATTTTTTATTTTTTTTAAACCGGAAGACTAGCCAACTAGTCAATTATCTAGTAAACACTTCGGATACGAGGTTGGTGTCTATTTTTATTTGATGTACATCTTTCATAGTCATTTATATTTTTACTATTAAACTGGTATCTACTTTTTCACACAATAAAATTTATCTGTAAAACAAATTGAGAGATTATTTGGTTAAAACACTGAAGATGTTGGTGAAGTACCATTTTTTTTTTTAAGAGTCCACATGAGGGCGCACAGCTACGCAACCAAAAGTTGACGAGCAACTAATTTTATTTTTTTTAAACCGGAAGACTAGCCAACTAGTCAATTATCTAGTAAACACTTCGGATACGAGGTTTGGGTGTCTTTTTTTTTAACAAAATGAAACGGATATATCTTGTAATTTAACAAAATAGTAAGGTGGGCAATAACTGGGCGGGGACCGTATGCCGAAAATACTGGACGTCTTTTTTTTGCTAAACCGCTTATCAAAAAGCTGATATTATTTCCACAGAAATGTCAAACTTGCTAACCCGTTAGCTAACATTTTTACGACACCAATAATCACAAAACATTGATGGCTTGATCACAAGATAACACTGTTGAAGGTAATATATTTCTTAAACGCTGTTGAATATGGCGGTAATACGGGGTTCCACGCCAACGATTGAGCGGAGTTGTGGGAGAGAAGCACCAAAACGTTTATTTGTGGCGCAGATCGGTGCGACTGTCAGTCAGATTCGGTTGGCTATCACGAGGCCTACTTATATCAATCAGTACACTTGTAAGAACCCAATCATTACGAAACMTCTATTCGATCAAATAAGCCACATCATTTATACATACTTTTTACATTCTTCCTCAAACATTTACATTTAAGTCATTTAGCAGACGCTCTTATCCAGAGCGACTTAAACATAATGCTCTATACCAGTGGTTCCCAAACTTTTAATAGTCCCGTACCCCTTCAAACATTCAACCTCCAGCTGCGTATCCCCTCTATCACCAGGGTCAGCGCACTCCCCAATGTTGTTTTTTGCCATCATTGTAAGCCTGCCACACACACACACACTATACGATACATTTATTAAACGTAATGAGTGTGAGTTTTTGTCACAACCCGGCTCGTGGGAAGCGACAAAGACTTTTTATAGGACCAGGGCACAATCAATATTTTTGTACTTTATTTAGCCATATTACATATAAAACCTTATTTGTACATCAAAATTGTGAAAAACTCACCACAGGTTAATGAGAAGGGTGTGCTTGAAAGGATGCACATAACTCTGCAATGTCTTTTTTTTCTACACACAATCTGTGCCTGTATTTAGTTTTGCTAGTGAGGGCTGAGAATCCACTCTCACATAGGTATGTGGTTGCAAAAGGCATCAGTGTCTTAACAGCCAATTTGCCAAGGCAGGATACGCTGAGCGCAGCCCCATCCAGAAATCTGGCAGTGACTTCTGATTAAATTCTATTTTAACAGAACCGCTTGTTGCAATTTCGATGAGGCTCTCTTATTCAGATATCGGTAAGTGGACTGGAGGGAAAACGAAAACGAATCAAGTTGTTTTTGTCATCTGTTTTGGGAAAGTACCTGCGAATTGAACACCCAACTCACTCAGGTGCTTTGCTATATCACATTTGACATTGTCTGTAAGCTTGAGTTCATTTGCACACACAAAATTATACAATGATGGGAAGACCTGTGAGTTGTCCTTGTTAATGCAGATAGAGAAGAGCTCCAACTTCTTACTCAAAGCCTCAACTGCGTTTATTTTCAGCAAACTTAACGTGTAAATATTTGTATGAACATAACATTCAATAACTGAGACATAAACTGAACAAGTTCCACAGATGTGACTAACAGAAATGGAATAATGTGTCCCTGAACAAAGGGGGGGGGGGGTCAATAATAAAAGTAACTGTCAGTATCTGGGTGGCCACCAGCTGCATTAAGTACTGCAGTGCATCTCCTCCTCATGGGACTGCACGACAGATTTTGCCAGTTCTTGCTGTAGATGTTACTCACTGCTTCACCAGGCATCTGCATGTTCCCAGGACATTCTGGGGAATGGACCTAGCTCTCACCTCCGATCCAACAGGTACCAAGATCGTGCTCAATGGGAGATTGAGATCGCGGGGCTCTTCGTTGGCCATCGCAGAACACTGACACTTCCTGTCTTGCAAGGAAATCACGCACAGAACGAGCAGTATGGCTGGTGCTTGTCCCTCCACCTGCAATCAGCTGCTGGCTTGCGTTCTGAAGGCTAAGCAGGGTTGGTCCTGGTCAGGTCCCGCTGGATGGGAGACCGGTGCTGCGTGGGAAGTGGTGTTGGAGGGCCAGTAGGAGGCACTCGTTTCCTCTGGTCTAAACAATGGATCACAGCCCAGGCAGTGATTGGGCGAAACTGCTCTGTGTAGAGGTGCCGGTCTTTCGATGGGAGTTAAACGGGTGTCTCTGAATCTCTGAGGTCATTAAAGATCTGGCAATCTTATCCGTAAGAGTAGAGGGATGTGTAACCCCGGGTCCTGGCTAATAATTTCAATCTTGGCCCTCAACGCATCACGGTCCACTAATAATCCCAGTTTAAACAATTGGCTCATTCTATCCCCCCTCTCCCTGTAACTTTCCCAGGTCGTTGCTGCAAATAGAGTGTTCTCAAGTCTAACTTACCCTGGTAAAATAACGGTAATAAGAAATAAAAATAAACATTGGTCAGCTGAGTGGTCATTACCAGGAATGAGCCTGCCAGGAACGGGTACCACATGAGGGGAGGAGGACTGTCCCTTCCCTGGTAACGCACAGCGTTGAGGATTGCCTGCAATGACATCCCACAACCCTCAGTCTCAATGATTGGTGGTGAACACTCCTGCCCCAGACCATGACAGACTCTCCACCTCCAAATCCAAATCGACTGCTCCAGAGTACACGGCCTCGAGGTGTAACGCTCATTCTTTGGCGATAAACGCGAATCCGACCAATTTTCACTCTGGTGAGACAAAACTGTGACTCGTCGTGAGATGCACTTTTTTGCCAGTCCTGTCTGTCCAGTGACGGTCTGGGTTTTATGCCCGTATGCGCACGTTGTTGCGGGTGAGTCCTGGTCGAGGACAACTGCCTTAACAAAAGGGCCTACTAAGCCCTCAGTCCAGCCTCTCTCAGCCTATTGCGACAGTCTGAGCATTGATGAGGGATTGTGCATTTGGTGTAATCGTTGCCATTGTTCTTTGCCATCCTGTCCTGTCCCGCAGGTGTGATTGTTCGGGCATGTTACCGATCTGTGCAGGTGTTAGTAAAACGTGGTGTGCCCACTGCCGGAGGACGATCAGCTGTCCCGTCTTCTCCCTGTACGCGCTGTCTTAGCTGTCTCCACAGATACTGGACAATTGCAAATTTATTGGTCCTGGCCACATCTGCCATTCGTCATGCTCCTTCAGCATGCCTAAGGCACAATTCCACGGCAGATCCCAGGGCGGGCATCTTTCCTTTTGGTGTTTTTTCAGAGTCAGTAAGAAGGCCCGCTCTCTTTAGTTTCCTACCCGTTTTCTATAACTGTGACCTTAATGGCCTACTCCGTCTGTACAAGCTGTTAGCTGTCTAATCGAACCGTTCCACAAGGTTCATGTTCAATTAATCTGTTTTATGGTTCATTGAACAAGCATGGGAAACAGTGTTTAAACCCTTTACAATGAAGATCTGTGAAGTTATTTGGATTTTTACGAATTATCTTTGAAAGACAGGGTCCAGAAAAGGGACATTTCTTTTTTTGCTGAGTTTATATATTTTTTCAAATTAGAATCACGTTTTTATTTGGCGTACCGCCGACGGCATTGCACGTACCCCTGGGGGAATACCTACTCTATACCATTTTACAGGTACAGCGACTTGTGTACTTTACAGAGGGTTTGTTTCAATGAAATGCCAATTATCCCAAAGTGAGCAGTCTGCACTGCTGGGCAGTGAGATTGTTTTGGGAGTTATGTAAGTTGGGAGGGTTTTTGCGCCTTTTATTTCCTTCTCTCCATTTGGGCAATTTGGTTTGCTTCTCTTGTTTCATCACCTCTTTTCACTACACCTCTCTTGTGGGCTGTCTCTCTCCTCACTCTCACATTCTCTATCTCGTTCCCTCTCTCATATCCCCCTGTTTCGCTCAGCCCAGGCGTCACAGTTTTCCTTCTAGGACCCTTTTCCTAGAAACAGGGCCCTATGGCTGAGGCCACCTCAGGGCAAGATAGGAAGGAGGAGGGGGAACAAGCATCTTCCTGGAAATCACGTGGTACAGGAGGTGCCTTCACTTCTTGTCTTAAATGAGTTCAGCTTGTGGTCTACGATGTGGTTGAGAGATAAATGGAAGCATGGAGTACAGTGGCCGATTACCCTGATATGCCAACTGCACATATGTGTCCATCCTGCCACAGCTTTGTGTAGTATTTCTACACCACTGTTTTAGTTATCTTCGCTATGTGTGTCAGCCTGCCCCACCCTTGTGAGTTCTGGTGTTCTCTGCTTATCCTGTCTCCCTCTCTCCAGCCCCCTCATTCCTGCCAGACCCTGAGGATCACGTGACCTCTGTATAGGTTTTCCATAAATTCCTCACATTCAACCAATGGGCATCCAGTATCACAACCTTCTGTTTCCCTGTTACCTCATTCCTGCCTGCACGTGTGCTCTCTTCAGTATCTCTCCCTATAGGTCAATGTATAGGCTAATCTATAGTGCAAGGCCAAGCCGTACCTCGCACAATGCACAGCACACTGTATTGCTGATCAGGCACAGGTTGTTGGAAGAGTATGTTGTCAGAGAGTGAGACATTACATGTGAAAGTTTAGTCCATTACATTAGTCCTCAGAGGCCATGATGAAACAACATATAGAAAACATCTTTCATCCTGGTGTCAACTATAGACATGTTGGCCTATTTATCATTCGCTGCAATGTATTTTGTTTGTATATCACAATGAAATTCATATAATTAATGTATAGCTCTTATCTGCAGCCTATTCACACTGCTGTTTTTTCATTAGCTTTTTATCTTATAAAAACCCACACTTCCTGTGTTCTTTACTTCTTGTTTGTTTAAACTTATTCCTGACATTTCTGTTATGCATGTTGTTTTCTGTTTTAATTTGATACATTTATTTTCCAGCTGTGTTTTGTCAGCTGGTGAACACTTTTAATATCTTCATCTCTTAGGACAATTCGTTTAAAAAACAATCCAACAGACCCATATGCAAAAATCATTATAGATTCATTTAATTTCTGCCTGGTATTGCATTGTTTTGCAGGTGGTGTTGCAAAGATTCTGTGATTGCCAATATAACAGATATTCTACATTTCTTAATCCTCCAGACCAGGTATTTCCAAACTGTGGTACGCCCAATGCCGTCGAGGGTACGCCAAATAAAAATGTGATTCACATTTTAAAAAATAAATAAATAATAATCTTCACATTTTCCAACAGTATATTTATATTTTTCAACAAGTGAGTTTTTTCTCTCTCACCTGAGTAGCCTCATTTCACTGCCAAAAATAAAATAAAATAATCTAGTGTTCAGCGAAATAACAACACAATGTCAAATATAGGTAGCCTAGTCAAATAATTAACATCCAATCACATTAACCATTACTCTCTCGCGGGAAACCTTCACTCTTGTGCAGACATTTAGAAACGAAGCATGACCATTTGAAAAATAAGCCACGGGAGTTTTTTGAGCGAGAATAAAGACGACTTTCGAGTAGTAAGACATGTATAAAAGCAACAGATACCATTAATATGAAGGGGCTAGAAGCGTCTTATATGATGAGCTACAGAGTAGCTAGGACATGTTATTATATTGGACTTTGAGGTCTTATTACATGCATACATAATACCACAAGAGGATCTGTAGGAAGCTGCTCCTGCGTTGTCTTGGCTGTGTGCTTAAGGTCGTTTTCCTGTTGAAAGGTGAACCTTCGCCCCAGTCTGAGGTCCTGAGCGCTCTGGAGCAGGTTTTCATCAAGATTCTCTGTACTTTGCTCTGTTCATCTTTCCCTCGATCCTGACTAGTCTCCCAAGTCCCTGCCACTGAAAAACATCCCCACAGCATGATGCTGCCACCACTGTGCTTCACCGTAGGGATGGTGCCAGGTTTCCTCCAGATGTGACGCTTGGCATTCAGGCCAAAGAGTTGCATCTTAGTTTCATCAGACCAGAGAATCTTGTTTCTCATGGTCTGAGAGTCTTTAAGTACCTTTTGGCAAACTCCCAGCGGACTGTCATGTGCCTTTTACTGAAGACTGGCTTCCGTCTGGCCACTCGACCACAAAGGTCTGATTGGTGGAGCGCTTCAGAGACGGTTGTTCTTCTGGAAGATTCTCTCATCTCCACAGAGGAACTCTAGAGCTCTGTCAAGAGTAACCATCGGGTTCTTGGTCATCTCCCTGACCAAGGCCCTTCTCCCCCGATTACTCAGTTTGGCCGGGCGGCCAGCTCTAGGAGGAGTCTTGATGGTCCCAAACTTCTTCCATTTAAGAATGGACGTTCAATGCTGCAGAAATGTTTTCGTACCCTTCCCCAGATCTGTGCCTTGACACAATCCTGTCTTGGAGCTCTACGGACAATTCCTTTGACCTCATGGCTTGGTTTTTGCTCTGACATGCACTGTCAACTGTGGAACCTTATAGAGACAGGTGTGTGCATTTCCAAATCATGTCCACAGGTGGACACCAATCAGGTTGTAGAAACATCTCAAGGATGATCAATGGAAACAGGGTGTACCTGAGCTCAACTTCTAGTCTCATAGCAAAGTGTCTAAATACCTATGTAAATAAGGTGTCTGTTTTTTTTTTTTTAATACATTTGYTAACATTTCTAACAACCTGTTTTCGCTTTGTCATTATGGGGTATTGTGTGTAGATCGAGGATTTTTATTTATTTAATCCATTTTAGAATAAGGCTGTAACATTTTTTTTTAAATGGAAAAAGTCCAGGGGTCTGAATACTTTCCGAAAGGCACTGTATTTACTTTTTTTAAATAGTTATTCATGTCAAATTCAAACACTCATTTATAATAATGTACCTAACACAGAACCCAAACCGGCTGTGCGCGTGCGCCATTGTGCGCTATCGTGCATTTATTTTGCCCCCCCACACCAAACGCGATCACAACACGCAGGTTAAAATATCAAAACAAACTCTGAACCAATGACATTAATTTGGGTACAGGTCGAAAAGCATTAAACATGTATGGCAATTTAGCTAGTTAGCTTGCACTTGCTAGCTAACGTTAATTTTTCCTATTTAGCTAGCTTGCTGTTGCTAGCTAATTTGTCCTGGGATATAAACATTGAGTTGTTATTTTACCTGAAATGCACAAGGACCTCTACTCCGACAATTAATCCACACATAAAACGGCCAACCAAATCGTTTCTAGTCATCTCTCCTCCTTCCAGGCTTTTTCATCGTTTAACTTATATGGTGATCGCATCTAAACTTTCATTGTATTACCACGACTACTGGCAAAACAGTTCGTCTTTCAATCACCCACGTCGGTATAACCAATGAGGAGATGGCACGTGGGTACCTGCTTCTATAAACCAATGAGGAGATGGGAGAGGCAGGACTTGCAGCTCGATCTGCGTCAGAAATAGGAATGACTTCTATTTTAGCCCTTGGCGTCGCAGACGCTCGTTGGCGCACGCGAGCAGTGTTGGTGCAATAATTGAATAACATGGATTTCAAAATGTATTTTGCGACGCTCGCGCACGCGACGTGTCCGGTCTGGTCAGCATGTAAGATTACATAATAATGTACATAATGTTTATAATCAGTTTATTTGCAGATATTTTCAAATAAAGTGTTATAATATGCTATATACTCCCATTACCACAATCATACTCTAGTTTGAAAATATGATATAGGCCATCAATCAAAGGCAAGATAACTAGTTGATAAGAAATTGATCAAATACATTTGGTCTTCTGAATGCATCAGCAAAGGCTTTGATTTATTTTACTGTTATGACTGATGATAATTTTTAATTACTGGTCATTGGTGATCCGTGCCTCTCCCGGTTTGAATGATTCAATTATGATTTAGGATTCTTAACGGCCAGCAGGTAGAGTAGCGGTTAAGAGCATTGGGCTAGTAACCGAAAGGTCGCTGTTTCGAATGCCCGAGCCGACTAGTTGAAACATCTGTTGATGTGCCCTTGAGCAAGGCACTTAACCCTAATTACTCCTGTAAGTCGCTCGTCTTCTAAATGACTGACATGTAAAGAGGTAGCTAATTTGAGGTTTTATGATAAATCTAAAATGTGGTTTGTAATCAAAAGATTGGTGATGCACATGGTCAAAACGAAAAAGTATCCTGCCTTTATAGTCTTTAGTTCAAATGTTTCACATGGTAGTAATTTATTCCTTTGTTCTCCGTAGCTGCAGATAGGTCTACTTCAACCACATAGGTCTACTACGTCATATACATACATTTACTGTAAAATAAATAAGTAGCATTTGGAATAATATTCAGCGTGTAAATATGCAATAAAAAAAATACGTTTACGATATTAAACAAGTTTTGCATGCTATATCGATAATACAGTATATTTGATGAGGCTATGAGCGAACACAGGAAATCGTTGCTATTCGGGATCCTTGGGACGTCCAATGTTGAATTTAAAATGGTAAGGGTGGTTTAGAGTAGGGACGTTCCAATGGATTCTAGATAGCACTAACCACACAGGAATGCGCTCAGGACGAAACGGGTTGAGAAGAATGCCTGTGGTACTCCCACTTCTATGAGATCCAATCCGCGACGACGAGCAGTTTCAAGGCGCCCTTGAAATCCACAGAAGAGAAAAAACAAAGCATTCGATAAACGAAAACAATCCATTATTAATCAGACACACCTATTCTTACTTTGGACCAAGATAATCAATTATTTGACCAATATATTTTCCGTTTTCTTATTGGAGATTATGGTCATCAGGGTTGTTTATCAGTAGTAAGGGGAACTTGAAACCGGCCCCTGCCATTTTCCCTCGGTTGTTTTGCTTTTTTATCCTGGATTCTCCATGTTGGAGCAATAGCGAGGACTTGCCTAGTGTTAGCTAGCTGTCAGAGGGGACCTTGGCGTTACAATAATATACTTCGTGTTAAATGCATGAGACAAATTGGGTAGCTTGAACGTGGAAAGATAGCGGCAGCTAGCTGCAATTGCCACGAGAAAAAACGTTTTTATCTAAATATTTTAGGATACCAACGGGTTGGTAAGCGCAATTGCTAACCAGCTAGCTGAATGTTGAAAGTAGCTACCTGCGAATTGGGGGAACGGATTGGACTTTGAGGGGCTGTGCATTTGTTAGATGGAAAGTTCTATTATCACTCAAGTGCAGAAAGAAGATAGTCAACTGCCGTCCAAGACAGGTAAATCCTCGGGTTTATTGGCGCAGTGTGATCACTTTTAAATATAATCTTGTTGAAGCTGACTCGGACACTAGCTAGTCAACTGGTAGCTAGCAAGCAAGCGGCTGCTACTAGGCTAGTAGCATGCTAATAGCTACACGCCAGTCTAATTAATTAATGTAAGGACAGGTTTGAGTTGGTTTTGTCATGTGAACAACATTTTATTTAGGTTCTTGTTGAATGTGTTTCGGAGATTTGGGTTATGGCCTAGAGATATCCCAACTGCTGGATGTACTGAATCAGATTTGCCACTGTGTGGGTGTCCATTTTACATTCAGCGCGCGAGTCAAATAATAGAACGTAGCGAGTTAGTGCTATTTATGCGCAGACTATAACATCAGTCAGGGATAGGGAACATCTGGATAGTTTTTTTTTTTTTTTTAACCGCAAACTTACCAACAACTGTCTTGTTGGCTAATATTATGCAAACCATCGATTCTAGCCTATATTGTCAGCCAGACACTCCATAGATCTTAAATATTTGTATAATTGAAAAGCTGTGAAACACAAGTGTTGACCGTCTGGAAGTACTGTAATGTCTGGAATGCGCCTGATCGTTTTATTTATCCAATCAGTCACAGATTGCATACTTTTGTCATTTGTCATATCAGTTTGTATAAATAATTTTCTTTTGGCATGGATGTAACTACAATCTTCATTCATGGACTGTCATGCAAATATCTCTCAAAGTAGACTCCTTTTTATTAGGGTGTTAGGGGACAAAATAAAACTTTGCCTCTGGTGTTCTACTTTCTATTCCATGTTTTAAGCTTCTTATAACATAGAACACTATTTCTTGATGATAGGATTTACCATTGCTAAGATCTTATTTTCATGTTATTGGAAAAGGTCAATGTTAATCCCTTGTCAGTAATGGCACCTAATCACCTGTCTGGATTCTTAAATTCAACACATTTTGTTCAGTGTCTCAAGATAGGGTGGTTATATTATTATAACATTTTCAGGCCTGATGTAGAACACAGAGATGATCCAAGTTAAAGTAACATTTATTCAATTAAAATGTGGTATTACAGTAATTTATGACTAATTTAAGCTAGGGTGGTCATATTATTAACATATCTTCATGCAAAACTGAGTTTGTAGGAATACAATTTTTTATACTATTTTATGCAAATGCATTAATATGGTAATTCGTTTGTACGGAATTTGAAAAATACAGCATGTTAAGCTCACTCATTTAAAGTAAGGTGGTCATATTGTTAACATATTGATGTTTCACAGGGGGTGGTAACAGAGTACATCCAATTGGGATTAAGTAATAATGAACAAAAATTATTATTTTGACCAATTAGTAACTGTTCGACTGTATTCAGTAGCTTAACTGATTAGGCCTAAAGTTCCAAATAATACACCCAACCCTGTGCCACCTGCATACACACAACACAGACTTTTCAGCATTACCACACACACATACACACACAGCCTGACACACACTTCTCACTAAGTCTAAACTGTAACATAGAAGGCTACTAGTCTAATTACAGCTTACTTCTAAGGTAAACCTACAACTGAGTTGAGTTACATTGTAATGTTATTTTTGGTTTTAATGCGTTACTCTGGTGATAAGATGAACTGCCCCATTTTGAGCAAATAATTAGCCTGGGCTCAGAAGAGACAGTGAGCTGCCTGCTAGCCAGCTGCAGAGAAGGATAGATGGGACACAATTTCAATTCACTAGTATTTACACTGAAGAAAAAAACGCAACCATTTAAAAAAGATTTTTACTGAGTTACAGTTCATTTAAGGAAATCAATCAATTGAAATAAATTCATTCGGCGCTAATCTATGGAATTCACATGATTGGGAATACCTAAATGCATCTGTTGGTCACATACCTTTAAAAAAGAGAAAGTAGGGGTGTGTATCAGAAAACCAGTCAGTATCTGGTGTTTCATTTGCCTCATGCAGCATGACACGTCTCCTTCGCATAGAGTTGATCAGGCTGTTGATTATGGCCTGTGGAATGTTGTCCCATTCCTCTTCAATGGCTGTGCGAAGTTGCTGGATATTGGCAGGAACTGGAACACGCTGTCGTACACGTCAATCCAGAGCATCCCAAACTTGCTCAATCATGAAACATGTCTGGTGAGTATGCAGGCCATGGAAGAACTGGGACATTTTCAGCTTCCAGGAATTGTGTACAGATCCTTGCGACATGATTTCATGCATTATCATACTGAAACATGAGGTGATTGCGGTGGATGAATGGCATGACAGTGGGCCTCAGGAGCTTGTCGCGGTATCTACATTCAAATTGCCATCGATAAAATGCAATTGTGTTCCTTGTCTGTAGCTTATGCCTGCCCATATTATTACCCCACCACCACGGGGCCCTCTGTTCACAACGTTGACATCAGCAAACCTCTTGTCCCCACATCTGCCTGGTGCAGTTGAAACCGGGTTTCATCTGTGAAGAGCACACTTCTTCAGTGTGCCAGTGGCCATCGAAGGTGAGCATTTGCCCACTGAAGTTGGTTATGACTCTGAACTGCAGTCAGGTCAAGACCCTGGTGAGCATGCAAATGCACTTCCCTGAGACGTTTGTGCAGAAATTATTCGGTTGTGCAAACCCACAGTTTCATCAGCTGTCCGGGTGGCTGGTGATAGACTATGCTGGAGGGTGAAGAAGCCTGATGTGGAGGTCCTGGGCTGGTGTTGGTTACACATTGTCTGCGGTTGTGAGGCCGGTTGAACATACTGACATAGAGAAATTAACATTCAATTCTCTGTCAACAGCTCTGGTGGACATTCCTGCAGTAAGCATGCCAACTGCACGCTCCCTGAAAACTTGAGACATCTGTGGCATTGGGTTGTCTGAAAAAACTGCACATTTTAGTGGCGTTTTATTGTCCCCAGCACAAGGTGCACCTGTGTAATAATTATGCTATTTAATCTGCTTCTTGATATGCTACATCTGTCAGGTGGATGGATTATCTTGGTAAATGAGAAATGCTCTCTAAAAAGGGATGTAAACAAATTAGTACAAAAATATGAGAGAAATATACATTTTCCATATGCGCAAAAAGCTTATATTTTATTTCAGCTCAAGAAACATTTTTGGTTAGTATGGCTATGTTCTCATCAATTGTAGGGCTGTGGCCACTGAATTCTGCTAGTTTTTAATTGAAAGAATAAAATCATCAATCACAAAAGTCGCAGCTGGCCCAACACAGCCAATGCCACGCTGCTTCTCGCCCGACTCGTTGCCTAAGCGAATGGCGTCAGGCACTCCCACACAGCTAGCAAGCTAGGTCTCGTCATAGAAAGGGGTGTTGCAACATTAATTTGGACCAATCCCTGACAATCTATACATCAAAAAGTAGTTACAAAGCTCTAATTTGGAATCTGCTATGTTTCTTTTTCGTGTCTCAAAATATTCGAATGACAGAAGCAAAGAAAAAACGTTTTAACTTATTTCAGTCAAAAGATGTTCGTGAAGTTAACGGGCTGCATTTCCGCAGGACCCGACGGAGATCTTTGCTGCGCAGTCGGCATTTGTCATGCTGCGGGTGGGAGCAGGGAGTCTTCAGACAACTTTGGGATAAGAATATTTTTGTGAAATGGTCGTCTTTCTGCTTTGTATGCGTTTAGCTTAGGCCAATCTATTGTATGAAAAGCACATCTTTGTCGCATTATTCACACACTCAGAATTCGCTGCTTCAAGTTCAGAAGCCTATCTCCTCTTCTAGTTGGGCATGCAAGATCAAGTGCGCTTAGTGTATGTGTGGTCTCATTGAAATAAAGTAGACTGCCTAGTGCCAATGCATGGACGGAGGATCATGTGGCAAGTATCTTTCCAAGGACATTAACTTAAATATGATTAGACTATAGTTAACTACAGTTTCTGTAAATAAATATTGATAATGGAAAGAGGGGGAGGGTGCTCAACCAACGTGAGTTGAGTTGCAGTCAAAACATTTGATCATTTTAAAAGAAAAAGGTGTAATGAGCGCACAGGTTATCATGGTGAGTGAGCTTTGCACCTTTTAATTTTCAATAAATATTGATTCGATAGCCTAATAATGGGCCGCGTGAGAATCTCTGGTATTTTAACCTATTTCCTAGGTTATTTTTGCGCATTTTGATATTGCATATAGGGTGCAAAATTGATGGGACCATGCCTGGCAAGTGAGCTGCCTCACATAAGCTTAAAATAAAATTGCGGGACTGCGGTTGGGTTAAGGACCAGTTCTTGCGGTAGAAGGTGGGAGTCGGACAGAAAGCCAGCAGGTGCGGGAGGGTACGGTATGAAAAGCTGCAGGCCCAGCGATAGCAGAATGGACAAATCAGTCCCACGCAGACCTCTACCGTGAAACATGCTATCATGACTTTCCCATACTTCTTGGCAATACAATGTTACATCAATCTTACTTTAGGTTGAAGAATACCCATCGCAAAGAGCAAATGAACGAACACATAGATTTCGCGGATTTCACAAAAGGGTCTGTTCCTCAGATTTGAATGTTCTTAGCATGGCAGTTGATTTACATTTGGGCTCATATCCTATAAATATCATAACATACAGTATTTCGATTTTTAGACATKGGTAACAAGTGCCACATTTTTTCAGATGATTTATTTATTTTTTGGCAAACACGTTGACATTTAGTGAAAACAGATTTGTTCACTGCGTTTTTTGTAGAATTCTGCATAGCGTCCATTGTTTGTCGCGTCACCTAACAACCTACTTAAAAAAAAAAAAAGAATGTGTTCATTTTGCTAAGCAATACAGAGAGTCAACATAAGATCTGGTTAATGCCACAGACAGCAAAGATGGTCACGATGGCTGTATATGATAAGCATGTTTGTGCAGTTCAGATAACTTCACCCCTACCCAGTATCCTACCAATATGTTAAAAGTATAACACAGACATACCACCATGTAACTACACTGTCTTTAGGACCCCATAAGACAAGGATAAACATTCAAAAGCCTGGAATGAGATGGTGCAGCTGATATGAAGGCATTGTGTGTTTTTTATTCTCTGTCTCTGATCTGGATTAAAGGCCCTGCCTGGTCCAGATGGGAAACTCCATGTTTGTTTTTCAGATTGTCTTGAGCTCTTGTGTGTGGGTGGATGTTATTGCGCGTTATTATCAACTGTCCTTCCTGCACAGATAGGCCTACATCTCACAGGCAAAGAGGGGGAAGTTTGTTTCTTAGCAATGTAGGCATACCACAATGCTACATTGGAGGATGGCATGTTGAGCAGGGGGGATAAGAAATGTCAGAGTCTGAGTAAATTCCTTGACTTCTGTTATTGGGGTATGGCTTAGGGGGATAGTTACACTTCAAGACAAGGCTGTGTGGAATGATTTGATTCCTCTGTGTGAAGCATTCTGGTTGACACAGACTTGTTTTCAGTTTGCGATGAGAGCACGGTACTGTGATTGTCTAACTTCTCATGTTTGGTCTGAGGTCATCATGATCACTGTTTTTGTTGGAATGCTTTTACTGGTTTCGAGCTAGCTATCTATCGGGATAAAAAGCTCAAATAAGCTTTGTTGTAAAATGAAGGGTCAAATACACTGCATTTCAAACCGTCAGCAATCGTTTAATGAATTCAGGGCTTGGGAAATTATACCTAGGCTATAAATATAAGCCTTCTAATAATACTTTAATTTATCAAAACTGTTTAACCTGCTTTTTGCTATATTCACTGATCTGGCTTTCAAATCTGTCTATGAAAATGCCACTTTTGTTGTACATTTAACTTGAACCATTCATAATGCACATTCACTAATAATGACTTACTTTTTTTGTAGCAGGCATTATAGAAAATTAACCCAGGTCTCCTAAACAATCTCACAAGCCCATGTGCCAGCTAATCTTTATATTTCAAGTTAGAACAAGGTAGAACAGTTGAGTTGTTATGAGCACACCCTTCTGTCCGTCTCCAACTGTTTAAACAGCATGCTAGCCTCGTCACTTTGTTCAGATGCTGATATCAAGTGGCCTACCTTATTTCTCAGAATGCGAACGAGTTGCCAATTCCATATAATTGTTTTATGCTTGTTGCACATTTATTAAACAGACTAGACAGCTAGCGACAAACTGAGCATGAATTTTCCAGAATCAATTTTCATTGATACTCCTGTTTTAGTAGTCTGCTCTGTACGCAATTTGAGAAGTTGAGACAAAGGGTATCGTTAGAAAGGTTAACTACTCCTCTATTACAGTAAAATAATGTCTTTCAGTGTCCATATGACCGATTTTCTGTTGGACCAAACCGAGTTAAAACCACTTGTCAGAGAGAATGCACAGAATGGAGCCAAGGAGACCAGAACAAAAAGACAACATGAGAATATGCAGACATAAACACTCACTAAAAAATATATATATTTATTTGATTCTTGCTATACAGGAATTTGGAATACTGTGCAAAAACATACATTTGAATTAATTCGATATATCGCCTAGCCCTACTTGAAAGCTTGGTTTGTCACTCATGGCTGTAAAAGTATCCATTCAACATTCTCAAACACTAGACCGGCTGTTATGAAAAGGTAAGATTGGAGACAACATGCTTATGACAGCATTGTCAGTAGTCATGTGCACTGTAGGGAACAGACAGGACAGTGACAGTAGGATGAGTTTCAGTTGTGAAGTTGAACCCAGTTCCAGTGTAGAACAGGAAGTGTACTTTGCAGCAGCTTCATGCCTGTAGTTGAGAATATGTCGGATAAAACTGGGTTGATGAGTTTAGTTGGGAAATCCAAATCTATTGATAGGCTAGGCCTGCTGTGTCAATCTAAGTCCAAAAGTAGGATGCTGCTGTCAATCTAAGTCCAAAGTATGATATAAATTACGAGGGGGATCTCAGACACTGAGTGTGAAGCAGGCCTTAAAAGGTGCTACACAGGATAAAAAAAAATATTTTAACATTGTAATTTCAGAAAATGTCCATAATATATATGCAGTAATAGTGGAATGATTGTGTTTCAGTGTTACTTACCCGCCAGTGTTGTGATTGGCTGTGATATTCGCCTACTAATTTGGGCAAAATGGGAAAGCTGTCTGTGTTATCTAKTGGAAATCGGGTCAAGCGCCAATGTTGAAATTGCTATGTAATTTCCTGGTTGCTACAATTCTACAATGTTCGCTCAATTTCAGTTAGCTTAATCTGAGAAAACAAGCACTGAATAGTGTAGGGAATCGTTGCATCATCTAAATCGCTGTGAAATATATTTTCAATTACAAAGAATATAGTTTTTACAGCTGAAGCTGGTGGACAAAAACTGAGAGTAAAAGGCTCAAGCGTGAGTCTGCAATGTTAAAACTTCTTATGGCTGCAATCCCGTTAACGGGATCGATATGACAACAGCCAGTGAAAGTGCAGAGTGCCAAATTCAAACAACAGAAATCTCATAATTAAAATTCCTCAAGCATACAAGTATTTCACACCATTTTAAAGATACACTTCTTGTTAATCCCACCACAGTGTCCGATTTCAAAAAGGCTTTACAGCGAAAGCACCACAAACGATTGTTAGGTCACCGCAAAATCACAGAAAATCACAGCCATTTTTCCAGCCAAAGACAGGAGTCACAAAAAGCAGAAATAGAGATAAAATGAATCACTAACCTTTGATGATCTTCATCAGATGACACTCATAGGACTTCATGTTACACAATACATATATGTTTTGTTTGATAAAGTTCATATTTATATCCAAAAACCTATATCCAGTTTACATTGGCGCCATGTTCAGAATGCCTCCAAAATATCCTGAGAAATTGCAGAGAGCCACATCAAATAACAGAAATACTCATCATAAACTTTGATGAAAAATACACGTTTTACATAGAATTAAAGATAAACTTGTTCTTAATGCAACCGCTGTGTCGGATTTCAAAAAAGCTTTACGGCAAAAGCACAATATTCAATAATCTGAACAGCATTCAGCCACAAAAGGAAGCCATACAGTTACCCGCCAAATTGTGGAGTCAACAAAAGTCATAAATAGCATTATAAATCTTCACTTACCTTTGCTGATCTTCGTCGGAATGCACTCCCAGGACTCCCACTTCCACAAGAAATGTTTGTTTTGTTCGGTAATGTCCATCATTTATGTCCAAATAGCTACTTTTGTTAGCGTGTTTGGTAAACAAATCCAAAGTCACGAAGCGTGTTCACTAAAAGCAGACGAAATGTCAAAAAGTTCCGTAACAGTCAGTAGAAACATGTCAAACGATGTATTGAATCAATCTTTAGGATGTTTTTAACATAAATCTTCAATAATGTTCCAACCGGAGAATTACATTGTCTTCAGAAGTGCGATGGAACAGAGCTCCCTCTCATGTGAATGCGCATGGTCAGAGCATGGTCAGCTCATGGCAGACCTTACTCATTCCCGTCTCCTTCGGCCCCACTTCACAGTAGAAGCATCAGACAAGGTTCTAAAGACGGTTGACATCTAGTGGAAGCCGTAGGAAGTGCAAACTGACCCATATCCCACTGTGTATTTGATAGGCGATGAGTTGAAAACCTACAAACCTCAGATTTCCCACTTCCTGGTTGGATTTTTTGAAGGTTTTTGCCTGCCATATGAGTTCTGTTATACTCACAGACATCGTTCAAACAGTTTTAGAAACTTCAGAGTGTTTTCTATCCAATACTAATAATCATATGCGTATATTAGCAACTGGGACTGAGGAGCAGGCAGTTTACTCTGGGCACCTTTTCATCCAAGCTACTCAATACTGCCCCTGCAGCCATAAGAAGTTAAGTGTAAATGTGATGCAGGGGAGGGGGGAGATTATGTTTTGAATGCAGCCTAGTGTTGCAATTCACCTAGGTTTGCGTGGGGAGTGGGATTCTGAGAAATTCTAGATGTAGCATCTTTAACCTGAACTGGGCAGAGAACAGAAAATGGTTACAATAAAGGACGGGGAAAGTATTAACTGAATTTGTATCACAAAGTGGGAGTGATATGTAGGCTAAAGAATACTAAACAGACATGAGTTTAAAATCGACTAGCTCCTGTTTCAGGTGGATCTATCCTATTTTATAATAGCCTATTTTATAATAGCCTATCTAATATGTTTAGTCTACATTTCCATTCTTCATGTGCTTACTATCTCTATAAGTGGAGAAATGTTACACTTAAGTGTACAAGGTAATTGAGGTAGCTATGTACTGTAAGTAGGGGTAAAGTGACTAGGCAACAGGATAGATAGACAGTAGCAGCAATGTATGTGGTGAGTGTGAAAGTGGGGGTGTGTGGTGTCAGTGTATGTGTGCGTGCATATGTAGTGTGTGTGTGTGTGTGTGTGTGTGTGTGTGTTGAGGTGTCAGTGTAATACTTTGTGCAAAAAATCAGGTAGCTATTTGATTAGCTATTTAGCAGTCTTGTTTTAAAGTCTTATGGTTTGGGGGTAGAAGCTGTTCAGGGTCCTGTTGGTTCCAGACTTGGTGCRCTGGTACCACCTGCCATGCTGTATCAGAGAGAACAGTCTGGCTTGGGTGGCTGGAGTCTGACAATTTTGGGGGGCTTTCCTCTTACACCTTCTGGTAGGCTTGGGTGGTATACCGTATACTGGGTATGGAAATAGCCATGCAAAGGTTTTTCAATACGTTTTAATATTTGTAGCTACTTTAAGTAAATACCTGCAGTCATCTTGTGCAATACATTAGGAGACAAAGCAGATCACGTTCTTCATTTCACCTGTCACGTTATTTTACATTATGAAGCTTACCGTAGTTCCCCAGACCTGTTTGTTTATAAATGGCACAACCAGAGAAAGCGGGATCAGTTGAGTCCAGCTATGTAGTGACAGGAGTTGTTGCGTTTTATATATTGGAYGTTTTTTTTTGCTTCAATAGAGTGATCAGGGACATGCAACTATAGTTCACAGAAAGTGAACATTCGTTAGGAAATAGCTTAATTGTCATCAGATGAATGTGCAATTCTATTTGGCTGACAGCCACACAAGYAAATAAGCTTACAATCAAAAAGCAAGTTATTTTTTATAAAAACAATGCATGGTCACATTATTTCTAATGTTTATCATAGAAAGAGTGTAGCAAGCTACATTTCCTAATGTTTTGCTTAAAGTTAATCCGGCATTACACTGGAGAAAAGTACCGGAGAAAGTAGCTACACATCAAACAGGGTGCTGTCTGCTGATGGAATGCTTGTTTGTGAATTCTCATGCGAGTGGAGAAATGCAACTGAAGCACAACATTAGTTTGATGCCAATCAGAAATTACAATAAGAAGCATTTTAGATCTGCGTTTACAAAACGCATCAAGATATTTCTGTAGCATTTTAATATTTTATTTCCTGTGTGAAAAACAAAGAATTCTGCGTTTGTGACCCCTAAGTTTAACTTGCTAGTTATTTAATTAAATGGCTGAATTAGTAAGGTGGCTGGGCATCATATTGTTAGCTTTCTGCCATGTTTGAGACTTCAAAGCCCGTTGGATGAGTTATCTGTACAGCTGCCACTGCAGCTTGATTTCCTTGGGTTTTTTCTCCGCTCTGCTCCTCCCCCATCTTCTCGGAGCTGGGAGCTGAGCTGGCAGGGCCTTTGCCCTAAGAACTCCCAGACTCCACACAGACAGTGTATACACACTACTGTTCTTCCTTCAGAAAAGCATGCTTTAAAACTTTGTCAATTTCCACAATCTCTTGTTCACATTCGCTTGTAAATGTCCAAACTCACCAAAAATGACATTCCGTAGCTCCTACATATACATGTATTCCTTTGTTAGCTGGATTGCCTGTCTTTGGAGTTTGTTTATTTTAGTTTGCACTTGTTAGCTTATTTAGCTAGCAGCCTCCATAGAAATTCGGTATTATTTGTGCTAATTTTGTTAGCATTCTGGTAATGGATGCCCAATGGTCTTTGTTTTTTTGGTACCCCCTTGTGTACTAAGCCGTTAATACCGTAAATCCCGACATTAGAGGAGGATGGTATGACGATATGAAAATCTGGATGCTGCCTAACCCTACCGCCTGGTATAGTCACTATTAATAGCAATGTCGGCATTTGTCTAATTAAATACATTAACTGTCATTAAAGCTGCAATATGTAACTTTTTGGGTGACCTGACCAAATTCACATAGAAATGTGAGTTATAGATGTCATTCTCATTGAAAGCATGTCTAAGAAGCAGTAGATCTGTTCTATGTGCGCTATTTCTATGCTTCCGGTTTAGTTTCGTTTAAGTCACTTTTACTTTCAGTTTTGTACACCAACTTCAAACAGCTGAAAATACAATATTTGTATTTATTGATAATACATTTCACAGCGGTTTAAGATGGTACAATTATCCTCTTCACTATGCATTGCTTTTTTTTGTCACAAACTGAAATAAGGAAAACTTTGAATTTTAGCAACCAGGAAATGGCAGAGTGATTTCTACATATTACACCTTTTATGTTAGTCAGCGCTTGTTGACTGTAGCCTCCTCTTGAGTCTGTTTGTGTCCCAAATGGCCCCCTATTCCCTATTTAGTGCTCTACCTTTGACCAGGGCCTATAGTGCACTACATAGGCAAAAGGGTGCTTTTTGGGAGTCAGTCAGTGGCTTTTTATGTCCTCTCGTGCCTCTAATGCCTGAGTGTGTAAATGGAGCCGACTCCCTCCTCTTCTATCAGGCCTGGTGAACTGTGGCTATGCCGAAATAGACCCATACAGAGAGCAGGATCAGTTTCCTTTCTGCTCTGATCTGATCTATTAGCCCSGGTGAAGACCAGGCCTGATGAATCTATTCTAGTGGAAACAGGATTCTCCTCTAGAGAGGGATACGGAAGGCACATTATGGCCAGGGCGGTTTCCTGGACACAGATTTGTCGTAGTCCTGGACTAAAAAACATGCTAATTGGAGAATCTTAATTGAAATAACTTTTTAGTCCAGGACTAGGCTCAATCTGTGTCTGGGGAAACCAGCCCTAAGGTTATACTGGTTATTAGAGAGGGTGACAAAAGGGTTGGTACCAATTAGGGGTGTCAGTTATTGTAGGTCTACTTGTTGTGGGTGTTTGTTACTGATTTCAGATTGACTGGAAGACTCACGAGTGCAAATTAATGGAGTCCCAGAGATGTCTGTTTAGGGGCAAGGGGGAGGTTGTAGGGGATTACATTTTTGTCCTTTAATCCCATATAACAACACTATCTCTTATTAGTCTAGGTTTGGGATGGCCCATATGGGGTTTCACCTTCCATGAGTTTATTTACACATTTCTCCATGTGTTAATATTAGTTTGTTCCTTCTCGCCCTAGGCCAGGTGAACAAATCTTCCCCAAAGAAGCCTCGGAGCCGGAATATCTTCAAAGCGCTTTTCTGTTGCCTCCGAGCACAGGATGCCCCTCAGCCTCCACCCCCTGCCCAGGATACTCTACTCCCTCCTGAGGACAATGGGACGATCGACAAGGTAACACAACTGCCAGTCAGCCAGCCACTCCAGTGGTGCAGAGCTGCACAGGTCGAAAAAAATGCAGGTTAAGACAACGTAATAATTCCATGTGGCAGGGTTAGACCAGCACTGTTGCTGATTCTACATTAGCATTGAAACCGTGACCTGCAATGGGGAAATCAAGTAGTAAAGTGGCGGTAGATAATTCATTTAAAATGATGAATAGAATGCCAGTAAAACAGTTATGCAATGTGTTTGCTGAGTAGTTAGCTGAAATTCACTACGATTGTGTTTATTTTCCACTTTGATGGAGAACTATCTTTTTATATAGTAATATTCACTGAACAAAAATATAAATTAGGGGTGCAAATGACTAACAGACCCTCATTAAGCGGTCAACAAACAGTTACATTTAATAAAACAGTTAAATGACCAGACCAACAGAAAACACTATTAGAGATCTGTATATAATGACAAGATGCTTATGTTTCCGCCCTAACAACGGGAGTCGGCCCAAGGTGGGAAGGCAGGCGACAAGCTTAGGCACAAAATAAGCCCATAGAAACGATTTAGGCTTGTTTTGGACAGATTTTGGCAAAAGTGAAATATCTCGTTTTGCCTCTTCCTCGCTGATACTATGCATACATACATGGACCAGACATTTTTCATTAAGAGCTTAATTCTTAGGGATCAAATCCCGTTAACGGTATCGATTTGACAACATCCGGTGAAATGGCAGAGCGCCAAATTCAAATTGAAATTACTATAAATATTAAACTTTCATGAAATCACACATGCAATACACCAAATTAAAGCTACACTTGTTGTTAACTTCTCTAGGGTAGGGGGCAGCATTCGGAATTTTGGATGAAATGCATGCCCAAATTAAACTGCCTGCTTCTCGGGCCCAGAAGATATGATATGCATATAACTGGTAGATTTGGATAGAAAACACTCTAAAGTTTCCAAAACTGTTAAAATAGTGTCTGTGAGTATAACAGAACTGATTTGGCAGGCGAAAACCTGAGAAATCCATTCAGGAAGTAGTTTTTCTTTTGGTTTTGTAGTTTTCTATTCAATGCCATTACAGTGTCCATTGACTTAGGACTCAAATTGCAGTTTCTATGCCTTCCACTAGATGTCAACAGTCTTTAGAAATTGTTTCAGGCTTGTATTCTGAAAAATGAAGAAGTAAGAGCAGTCTGAATGAGTGGACCCTAAAGTGTCACAGAGCTTTTTCATGCACGAGACCGAGAGAGTGCGTTTCTTGTCTACCTTTTAAATTGACGACGTTATTGTCCGGTTGAAATATTATCGATTATTTAGGCTAAAAACAACCTGAGGATTGAATATAAACATCGTTTGACATGTTTCTATGAACTCTATGGATACAATTTGGATTTTTTTGTCTTCCTGTTTTGACTGCGTTTGAGCCTGTGGATTACTGAAGAAAACGGGCGAACAACTGAGGTTTTTGGATATAAAGAGACTTTATCGAACAAAAGGAACATTTATTGAGTAAATGAATGTCTGCTGAGTGCAACCATATGAAGATCATCAAAGGTAAGGGATTCATTTTATCTCTATTTCTGACTTGTGTAACTGTTCTACTTGGCTGGTTACTGTTTGTAATGATTTGTCTAGTGGGCTATGTTCTCAAATAATCGTAAGGTATGCTTTCGCCGTAAAGCATTTTTGAAATCTGACACCGTGGTTGGAYTCACAAGAAGTTAATCTTTAAACCTATGTAAAATATGTTTTGTTTTCTGAATTTTTATAATGAGTATTTTTGTATTTGAATTTGGCGCCCAGCAGTTTCACTGGCTGTTGAAGAGGTGGGACGCTAACGTCTCACGTACCCAAGAGAGGTTAATCCAGCCAACGTGTCAGATTTCAAAAAGGCTTTACAGTGATAGCAAACCATGCTATTATCTGAGGACAGCACCCCATCAAACAAACACAGACAATCATAATTCAACCCGCCAGGCGCGACACGAAACTCAGAAATAACGATATAATTCATGCCTTACCTTTGACGAGCTTCTTCTGTTGGCACCGTAATATGTCCCATAAACATCACAAATGGTCCTTTTGTTCGATTAATTCCGTCGTTATATATCCAAAATGTACATTTATTTGGCGCATTTGATCCAGAAAAACACCGGTTCCAACTCGCGCAACATGACTACAAAATATCTAATAAGTTACCTGTAATCTTTGTTCAAACATTTCAGACAACTTTCCTAATACAACTTTAGGTATTTTTTAACGTAAATAAGCGCTAAAATTTAAGACGGGATAAACTGCGTTCAATAGCGGATAAAAACAAAGTGGAGCGAGCTTTCAGGTCACGCGCCTCTAACAAACAGTACACTTCACTCGACCCTCGTTCTGAAYTGCCCTACTTCTTCATTACACAAAGGAAAAACATAAACCAATTTCTAAAGACTGTTGACATCTAGTGGAAGCGATAGGAACTGCAAGTGCCTTAGAAATCTAGATCCCTGTAGAAAACCCATTGAAAAGAGAGTGACATCAAAAACAAAATTCCTGGATGGTTTGTCCTCAGGGTTTTGCCTGCCAAATAAGTTCTGTTATACTCAGAGACATCATTCAAACAGTTTTAGAAACTTCAGAGTGTTTTCTATCCAAATCTACTGATCTAAATGATATGCCTATTCTAGCTTCTGGGCCTGAGTAGCAGGCAGTTTACTTTGGGCACGCTTTTCATCCGGAAGTGAAAATACCGCCCCCTAGCCTAGAGAGGTTAAACCTCTACGGGATGGGTGTTCCTATACCGGGACGGTTGAGCTAACGTGCGCTAATGTGATTAGCATGAGGTTGTAAGTAACAACAAACTTTCCAGGACATAGACATGTCTTATATGGGCAGAAAGCTTAAATTCTTGTTAATCTAACTGCACTGTCCAATTTACAGTAGCTATTACAGTGAAAAAKAACCATGCTATTGTTTGAGGAGAGTGCACAATAACAAAACGTTTATCACGGCAACTGGTTTGATACATTCACCTCTGAAGGTAAATAATGTACTTACATTCAGTAATCTTGCTCTGATTTGTCATGCTGAGGGTCCCAGAGATAATATTTAGCATAGGTCTGTTTGATAAAATACATTTTTATAGTCAAATGTAGGAACTGGGTTCTACAGTTTGAACCCCTGCTGTCTCTAGCTCCACACCCAGCCCGCCCAGCCTTCTAGATGTGTGTAAATTAGTATATACGCTAATGATCCATCATGTATGACATTCCTGGGAGTGTAGTGTGTAAACTTACATTTTGTATTACCAWATMATTTTTGTATGTACTTGGAAATGTATCAATTGACCAATTCGGCTCATTTGGGCAGACTTGATACAAAAGATTGTCCAGTATTGCAATGCTTCACTGAATCAATATTTAACTTTGCACACACACTGCTCCCATCTAGTGGCCAAAATCTAAATTGCGCGTAAACTGCAATATTATATTATGGCCTTTCTCTTGCATTTCAAAGATTAAGAAAATAATAGGAAACGCATGTTTTTTTGTTTTGTATTATCTTTTACCAGATCTAATTGCACATTTCCACAAACTTCAAAGTGTTAACTTTCAAATGGTATCAAGCATATGCATATGCATATCCTTGCGTCAGTTCCTGAGCTACAGGCAGTTAGATTTGGGTATGTCATTTTAGGCAAAAAAAATTTAAAAAAAGGGTGCGATCCCTTAACACAGGGCAGAGTTTGATCTGTTAGCCTAAGTCTAAATTTCTCACATTTGAATGCCCATTCACCAACATGCTAACTAAAACAGTGTCATCAATATACTGTGGATCTGTGAAGTGTGGTTGTAAACCTGCCTTTCAACTACGAGAAAACGCTTGCATTTGAATAATTTAATTGTCTTTATCGCCAACGTCTATCTTGGCCCAATTAAATCCAGAATACTTTGAACTGGGGATTGAGTAAATTATTGTGATGTTCATGAGCAGTTGGACATCTGAACATGGTGTGGGGACATGAGTAATTAAGCCAAGTGAAACTGTAATTCAGAGAATCACAGATATTAATCTGCAGGGTAATGACGACATGGGACATGTCCCAAATGGCACCCTATTCTCAATATAGAGCACTACTTTTGACTAGAGCCCTATGGGCTCTGGTCTAAACTAGTGCACTATATCAAGAATATGGTGCAATTGGGGACACAGCCATGCTTACCCAAATACTAGTGTTGTACCGTATAAATCAGGTCAGCTCTACTCTAGCTGGTTAATTACATTTAATAGAGCCATCATGAATCAGACTCATATTAGGCCCCATTAGCCATTTGATCTTGTAATTACATGGTGCATCTAGACTACTGAACAACGTAAGTGCAGATTTAAGAAGACAGCAGCACACAATCTGAGGCGATAAGAATGTAAAAGATAAAGTCAAATTTATCAGTCAGGGAGAAGTTATATAAATCTCCATTCAGCCTTTATTCTCTATTTACTCCGATTTATCTCAAATGACTTACCTCAAATCAAAACTTTTAATGGGACATGCCACTTAAGACCAATTCTGATATAAAATGACATTATTACTAGCCACAACCTCTTGGACAGAAGTTGGTCTACTACACTAATGCTAGGTCTTTCTATAAAGTACTCAGCCAGCCTAACTTACTTTTAGGAAGTCTGTCCGGTGTTAGCAGCTGTCTAGGTTGAAGATAAATAGGTTAAGAGAAAGTAATAATTCCATGCAAAAGTGTTTGAAAAATTAACAACTTTATTGGACCAGCGCTGGAGAAGAAAARAATATATACACATATACATACGCTGAACAAAAATAAATGCAACAATTTCTTTACTGAGTTACAGGTCATTTAAGGAAATCAGTCAATATAAATAAATAAATTAGGCCTTGATCTATAGATTTCACATGACTGGACAGGGGTGGAGCCCTGAAATAGAAATACTCCTCAGCACCCCACCCCCAACCCCCCTCAGACAATCCCGCAGGTGAAGATCCCGCAGGTGAAGAAGCCGGATGTGGAGGCCCACGTGGTCTGCGGTTGTGAGGCCGGTTGGACGTACAGCCAAATTCTCTAAAACAAYGTTGGAGGCGGCTTATGGTATAGAAATTAACATTCAATTCTCTGGCAACAGCTCTGGTGGACATTTCTGCAGTCAGCATGCCAATTGCACGCTCCCTAAAAACTTGATATTACTGTGGGATTGGGTTGTCTGACAAAACTGCACATTTTAGTGGCCTTTTATTGTCCCCAGCACAAGGTGCACTGGTGTAATGATCATGCTGTTAACCAGCTTCTTGATATGCCACACCTGTCAGGTGGATGGATTATCTTGGCAAAGGAGAAATGCTCCTTGTGGATCAGAAATGCTTTTCTGATCCACACCCTTACTTTTTTTAAGGTATCTGTGACCAACAGATTCATATCTGTATTCCCAATCATGTGAAATCCATAGATTAGGGCCTTATTAACCTCTCTGGGATATGTGGGACGCTATGGCCAACATCCAGTGAAAATGCAGAGCGCCAAATTCAAATAAATTACWATAAAAATTTAACTTTCATGAAATCACACATGCAATACACCAAATTAACTTCTTAGGGCTGCAATCCCGTTAACTGGATCGGTATGACAACAGCCAGTGAAAGTGCAGGGCGCCTAATTCAAACAACAGAAATCTCATAATTAAAATTCCTCAAGCATACAAGTATTTCACACCATTTTAAAGATACACTTCTTGTTAATCTCACCACAGTGTCCGATTTCAAAAAGGCTTTACAGCGAAAGCACCACAAACGATTATGTTAGGTCACCGCCAAATCACAGAAAAACACAGCCATTTTTCCAGCCAAAGACAGGAGTCACAAAAAGCAGAAATAGAGATAAAATTAATCACTAACCTTTGATCTTCATAGGACTTCATGTTACACAATACATGTATGTTTTGTTCAATAAAGTTCATATTTATATCCAAAAATCTCAGTTTACATTGGTGCGTTACGTTCAGTAATGTTTTGCTTCCAAAACATCCGGTGATTTTGCAGAGAGCCACATCAATTTACAGAAATACTCATTATAAATGTTGATGAAAATACATGTGTTATGCATGGAACTTTAGATAAACTTCTCCTTAATGCAACCGCTGTGTCAGATTTCAAAAAAGCTTTACCGAAAAAGCACACCATGCAATAATCTGAGTACAGCGCTCAGAGCCCAAACAAGCCAAAGAGATATCCGCCATGTTGTGGAGTCAACATTGTCAGAAATAGCATTATGAATATTCACTTACCTTTGATGATCTTCATCAGAATGCACTCCCAGGAATCCCAGTTCCACAATAAATGTTTGATTTGTTCGATAAAGTCCATCATTTATGTCCAAACACCTCCTTTTGTTCGCGAGTTCAGTACACAATCCAGCGCGTGCTGGCAGGTCCATGCGAAAGTTCAGACGAAAAGTCATATTACAGTTCGTAGAAACATGTCAAACTCACAGACATCATTCAAACAGTTTTAGAAACTGTGTTTTCTATCCAAATCTACTAATTATATGCATATTCTAGCTTTTAGGACAGAGTAGCAGGCAGTTTACTCTGGGCACCTTTTTATCCAAGCTACTCAATACTGCCCCCCTGTCCCAAAGAAGTTAATTTATTTCCATTGACTGAATTCCTTATGAACTGTAACTCAGTAAAATATTTTTAATTGTTGCATGTTGCATTTTAATATTTTTGTTCAGTATAGTTAATGCACATTCATCTCCAGCACCACCCCAACATCATGTGACAATTGTGCATTTCTATGTTTTGTAGTAAGAAAGAGAGGAAGATAATTGTTTCAATGACATCATCTGTGATTTTAACCAATTACGAGTAGGCATGGCATACTAATTGGTTGTTGTCATTGGAAACACTTATCTTCCTCACTTTCTTACTACAAAATATAGAAMCATGCCATTTTCACATGTTGGGGTGGTACTGGAGATGATGAATATGAAGTAGAGAAATTGTGAAATTTCCCTTTAACTGTCTTTTCCATCTCTCTGTTTAGCTTGATCTACTTCAAAACCTTCGCTACCAGTTTCATCAAGTACGTAAAGGACAATATCACTGTGTTTTTTTGTGGAAGTAGAGACAATGGGCTTAGATTAAACTGTCACATTTGGTATGATGCTATGTATTGTAACTGATATTTCTGTGTTTGATCCATTTTCTTCAGACATGTTACCGTTAAGCTATTCAAATCAAATCAAGTTTATTTTATATAGCCCTTCGTACATCAGCTAATATCTCRAAAGTGCTGTACAAAAACCCAGCCTAAAACCCCAAACAGCAAGCAATGCAGGTGTAGAAGCACGGTGGCTAGGAAAAACTCCTTAGAAAGGCCAAAACCTAGGAAGAAACCTAGAGAGGAACCAGGCTATGAGGGGTGGCCAGTCCTCTTCTGGTTGTGCCGGGTGGAGATTATAACAGAACATGGCCAAGATGTTCAAAATGTTCATAAGTGACAAGCATGGTCAAATAATAATCATGAATAAATTGTATTGTATTTGGGGTGGAAAAGGAAATTAATTCACTTTTACAGGACAGTGTGCATTGTGCAATAGGATACGTGTCTGAAATTGTAATGTGTATGGGCTAATTATATACACTAGGACCAAATACATTAACATATTTAGATGACCCATTTGTTACTGTAGATAGGTCATTGGTTATTATTCTGGAACTCACATTGAACCCTTCATTCTCAAACTAAAAGGTTTTCCTAACTGGAAAAATGTGATTCCTGTATAGAATCGCACCAGAGGTTCCAGGTCAATAGATGATCGATTCCCTCTGGAATATTTCATTGAAGATGCAATATGCAGAAATCACGCTGCCATTTCCTGGTTGATAAAATTAGAATCGTTTGCTTAATTTCAGTTTGTGATAAAACAAGCCGTCATTGTGTAGAGAATCACTGTACCATCCATAACCAATAATATTGTATTTTCAGCTGTTTGAAGCTGGTGTACAAAACCGAAAGTAAATGATGCAAAAACAAAACTTAAGGGAAGCATAGAAATAGCGCACATACTACAGATCTACCACTTCTTAGACATGCTTTCAATGAGAATGACAGACCTTTCTATGTGAATTTAGTCAGGTCTCCCAAAAAGTTCTGTATTGCAGCTTTAAGTGTGGGGTGTGTCATCTTTCATTTAAATTGTAGGGGAAAAGTCACTCTACCTACCTCTACCCACCTCTACCCTGCCTCTACCCTCCTCTAATCATTTACTCTTTTACCCTTTTAATCATCCTCTCTCCTCTACTCCTCCTCTAATCTTCTACCCTCCTCTACTCCTATACTCTTCTACCCTCCTCTACTCCTCTAATCTTCTATCCTCCTCTACTCATCCTCTACTCCTCCTATACTCTTCTACCCTCATCTCCTCCTCTAATTGTCCTCCTCTACTACTCTACTCCTCCACCCTCCTCCTCTACTACTCCTTTATCCTCTACTTCTCTACTCTCTTCCTACCCTTCCCCTGTTCCGCTCCTCTCAGGTTCCAGGGACAAGTCTACTGCCCGAGGTAACCCCTCAGGATGAGGGCAAGATCTGTGTGGTCATTGACCTGGATGAGACATTGGTGCACAGCTCCTTCAAGGTAATATACATACACTGTTAATAAGAAACAGTGCTATTGGAAAACATAGTTTGACCTATTATCTCACCACATACCAAGAATTCGAAGACACCTTGTTTTGATCCTATGCAGGCCAGGGCAGTTGATTATATATAATAGCAAGATCCATACCTCTTACTTTACTCATTTGCAACAACAAGCTGTAATCGTTTAATCGGCTAGTCCTCTTTGTTTGTGTCCCGTCTCACTTCTATATCCCACTATTAGACTGTAAGTGTTAATGGACAGCTGTTAGCTGGATCAGGTTGCTCTTTACACTGGCTGTGAAACGGGAGCTGCTGATGCTGTTAACACATTCAATCAACAAATCAATGGTCACTGGCAGACAAATCAGTGTTGTCCACGTTCCCCATAGTTAACATGTTTCTCATAACAAGGCATGATTTGGATTGTGGGAGGGTTAGTTGAGAGGGTTGGAGGGTTAGTTGAGAGGGTGGGAGGGTTAATTGAGAGGGTGGGAGGGTTAATTGAGAGGGTGGGAGGGTTAATTAAGAGGGTGGGAGGGTTAGTTGAGAGGGTGGCAGGGTTAGTTGAGAGGGTGGGAGGGTTAGTTTTTTCCTAATTTAAAACTTTGCTATGCTTTTAGATGCATCTCCTAATCAGAATATCTAACTTTTTTTGTTAATGTATATGTTTGTCTTTTGCGTGTGTCACTGCAACTGATTATATTTAATCTGAAAACTGATGATAAACGGTTGTCTTCTCCTCTAATGCTGTAGCCCATCAGTAATGCTGACTTCATTGTACCTGTGGAGATTGAAGGAACAACACACCAGGTAACTGACAATGACATTTAGATCAACACACATGTGTATAGATATATGTATGTATGTGTGTGTATATATSTATATGTATGTACAGTTGAAGTCGGAAGTTTACATACACCTTAGCCAAATAAATTTAAACTCCGTTTTTCACAATTCCTGACATTTAATCCGAGTAAAAATTCCCTGTCTTAGGTCAGTTAGGATCACCACTTTATTTTAAGAATGAAATGTCAGAATAATAGTAGAGAGAATGATTTCTTTCAGCTTTTATTTCTTTCATCACATTCCCAGTGGGTCAGAAGTTTACATACACTCAATTAGTATTTGGTAGCATTGCCTTTAAATTGGTTAACTTGGGTCAACGTTTCGGGTAGCCTTCCACAAGCTTCCCACAATAAGTTGGGGGAATTTTGGCCCATTCCTCCTGACAGAGCTGAGTCAGGTTTGTAGGCCTCCTTGCTCGCACACACTTTTTCAGTTCTGCCCACAMATTTTCTATGGGATTGAGGTCAGGGCTTTGTGATGGCCACTCAAATACCTTGACTTTGTTGTCCTTAAGCCATTTTGCCAGAACTTTGGAAGTATGCTTGGGGTCATTGTCCATTTGGAAGACCCATTTGCGACCAAGCTTAACTTCCTGACTGATGTCTTTAGATGTTGCTTCAATATATCCACATCATTTTCCTGCCTCATGATGCCATCTATTTTGTGAAGTGCACCAGCCCCTCCTGCAGCAAAGCACCCCCACAACATGATGCTGCCACCCCCGTGCTTCACGGTTGGGATGAGGTTCTTCGGCTTGCGAACCTCCCCCTTTTTCCTCCAAACATAACGATGGTCATTAGACCAGAGGACATCTCTCCATGTGCAGTTGCAAACCGTAGTCTGGCTTTTTTATGGCGGTTTTGGAGCAGTGGCTTCTTCCTTGCTGAGCGGCCTTTCAGGTTATGTCGATATAGGACTCGTTTTTACTGTGGATATAGATACTTTTGTACCTGTATCCTCCAGCATCTTCACATGGTCCTTTGCTGTTGTTCTGGGATTGATTT
>NC_036851.1:32637249-32700109 GCF_002910315.2 Salvelinus sp. IW2-2015 | reverse complement strand
ACAGAACGCGTCTCCTTCCTGAGCGGTACGACGACTGCGTGGTCCCATGGTGTTTATACTTGCGTGCTATTGTTTGTACAGATGAATGTGGTACCTGCAGGCGTTTGGAAATTGCTCCCAAGGATGAACCAGACTTGTGGAGGTCTACAATGTTTTTTCTGAGGTCTTGGCTGATTTCTTTTGATTTTCATATGATGTCAAGCAAAGAGGCACTGAGTTTGAAGGTAGGCCTTGAAATACATCGACAGGTACACCTCCAATTGACTCAAATTATGTCAATTAGCCTATCAGAAGCTTCTAAAGCATAACATTTTCTGGAATTTTCAAGCTGTTTAAAGGCACAGTGTATGTGAACTTCTGACCCACTGGAATTGTGATCCAGTTAATTATAAGTGAACTAATCTGCCTGTAAACAATTGTTGGAAAAATGACTTGTCATGCACAAAGTAGATGTCCTAACCGACTTTCCAAAACTATAGTTTGTTAATTAACAAGACATTTGTGGAGTGGTTGAAAAACAAGTTTTAATGACTCCAACCTAAGTATATGTAAACTTCAGACTTCAACTGTGTGTATATATACAGTATGTATATATATATATATATATATATATATATATATATATATATACAGTATATATATATATACATATATATATAATGTGTAGTACCAGTCAAACGTTTAGACACACCTACTTTTTCTTTATTTTTAGTATTTTCTACTTTGTTGAATGTTAGAAGACATCAAAACTATGAAATAACATATATGGAATCATGTAGTAACCAAAACAGTGTTACATTCTTTAAAGTAGCCACCATTTGCCTTGATGACAGCTTTGCACACTCTTGGCATTCTCTCAACCAGCTTCACCTGGAATGTTTTTCCAACAGTCTTGAAGGGGTTACCACATATGCTGAGCACTTGTTGGCTGCTTTTCCTTCACTCTGCGGTTCAACTCATCCCAAACCATCTAATTTGGGTTGAATTCGGGTGATTGTGGAGGCCAGGTCATCTGATGCAGCACTCCATCACTCTCCTTATTGGTCAAATAGCCCTTACACAGCCTGGAGATGTGTTGGGTCATTGTCCTGTTGAAAAACAAATGATAGTCCCACTAAGCGCAAACCAGATGGGATGGCGTATCGCTGAAAAATGCTGTGGTAGCGATGCTGGTTAAGTGTGCCTTAAATTCAAAATAAATMACCAGCAAAGCACTATCACACCATCTCCCCCATGCTTCACAGTGCGKAGATCATCCATTCACCTACTCTGCGTTTCACGGAGACGCACATTTGGACTCATCAGACCAAAGGACAGATTTCCACCGGTCTAATGTCCATTGCGCGTGTTTCTTGGCCCAAGCAAGTCTCTTCTTCTTATTGGTGTCCTTTAATAGTGGTTTCTTTGCAGCAATTCAATGTTGAAGGCCTGATTCACGCAGTCTCCTCTGAAMAGTTGATGTTGAGATGTCTGTTACTTGAACTCTGTGAAGCATTTATTTGATCTGTGATTTCTGAGTCTTATAACTCTCATGAACTTATCCTCTGCAGCAGAGGTAACTCTGGGTCTTCCTTTCATGTGACGGTCCTCACGAGAGCCAGTTTCATCATAGCGCTTGATGGTTTTTTGCGACTGCACTTGAAGAAACTTTCAAAGTTCTTGAAATTTTCCGTGTTGACTGACCTTTGGTAATTTACCAAATAGGGCTATCTTCTGTATACCACCCCTACCTTGTCACAACACAACTGGCTCAAACGCATTAAGAAGGATATAAATTCCACAAATGAATAAGGCACACCTGTTAATTGAAATGCATTCCAGGTGACTACCTCATGARGCTGGTTCAGAGAATGCCAAGAGCGTGCAAAGCTGTCATCATGGCAAAGGGTGGCTACTTTGAAGAATTTGTTTAACACTTTTTTGCTTACTACATGATTACATATATGTTATTTTATAGTTTTGATGTCTTCACTACTATTCTACAATGTAGAAAATAGTAAAAATAAAGAAAAACCCTTGAATGATTAGGTGTCCAAACATTTGACTGGTACTTTGTGTGTGTGTGTGTGTGTGTGTGTGTATACACATCCTACTGTTCAAAAGTTTGGGGTCACTTAGAAATGTCCTTGTTTTTGAAAGAAAAGCACATTTGTCCATTAAAATAACTTCAAATTGATCAGAAATACAGTGTAGACATTGTTAATGTTGTAAATGACTATTGTAGCTGGAAACGGCAGAATTTTTTTYYCCTTCTTTTTAATGGAATGTCTACATAGGCGTACAGAGGCCCATTATCAGCAACCATCACTCCTGTGTTCCAATGGAGGACAATGAAGAGGCGACTCCGGGATGCTGGCCTTCTAGGCAGAGTTGCAAAGAAAAAGCCTTATCTCAGACTGGCCAATAAAAATAAAAGATTAAGATGGGCAAAATAACACAGACACTGGACTGAGGAACTCTGCCTAGAAGGCCAGCATCCCGGAGTAGGCCTCTTCACTGTTGACGTTGAGACTGGTGTTACTATTTAATGAAGCTGCCAGTTGAAGGCTTGTGAGGCGTCTGTTTCTCAAACTAGACACTCTAATGTACTTGTCCTCTTGCTCTGTTGTGCACCGGAGCCTCCCACTCCTCTTTCTATTCTGGTTAGGGACAGTTTGCGCTGTTCTGTGAAGGAAGTAGTACACAGCGTTGTACGGGATCTTCAGTTCTTGGCAATTTCTCGCATGGAATTGCCTTCATTTCTCAGAACAAAAATAGACTGACGATTTTCAGAAGAAAGTTATTTGTTTCTGGCCATTTTGAGCCTGTAGTCGAACCAACAAATGCTGATGCTCCAGATTCTCAACTAGTCTAAAGAAGGCCGGTTTTATAGCTTCTTTAATCAGAACAACAGTTTTCATAATTTCAAAAGGGTTTTCAAAAGGGTAATGATCAATTATCCTTTTAAAATTATAAACTTGGATTAGCTAACACAACATGCTATTGGAACACAGGAGTGATGGTTGCTGATAGTGGGCCTCTGTACACTTATGTAGATGTTACATCAAAAKAATCCCGTTTGACAATAGTCATTTACAACATTAACCATATCTACACTGTATTTCCAATCAATTTGATGTTCTTTTAATGGACCAAAAAATTGCTTTTCTTTCAAAAACAAGGACATTGCTAAGTGACTCCTTGTGGTTATTTTTATACTTTGGAGCCCATTGGAGTAGCACTACTGCTTCTGAAATGTAACACTTTTTTAAAATGAATACATGAAATCAAATTTGAAATCAAAAGTCATGTGTAAATGAAACATTTGTTGTATAAATGTGTTCTCTTCCATGGTCAAGATGAATATACTAGATTTTGGAGCTGTATAGTACAGTTAAGCCAAGGGTCAGCGAGGCCTCCCTCTCCCCACTCCGGCCTCCTCATCCTGGGACACTGGCCACAGCTCCCTGGCCTCAGCCTGGTTCAAGTAATCCAGGATAGGCTGGTTCCCACCAGCACGGCCTATTCTCGATTACTTGTTTCAGGAGGCGGCTGACCTCTTCCAACATGGCCCTCTGGGACAACCACACATACAGATACTTGCACGCTTTCCCTAACCCACAGACGGAATGAGAAGGAAAGAACAGGCAGACTAAACCGGGAGGCAGGCCTCATTTCTAACCCTTATTTTAACATTCATGTTCAGTTATGTTTTTTATGTTCACGTTCTATTATTTTCTGAAATGTTGAACCAGGTTGTTGGGTGGATGAAAGATGGATCCACTTGTGCTCACCAGCCTCTGTTTTTCCCCCCACTGTTGCCTTTTCAATTATCCAAAACATTAGTCTTGTTAAACCAGGTGAGTAGACTTGTCACTAGCCAGTAAATAAGGTTGATCAGATTGAAGATCAATAGATACTGTGGTCCTTAGGGACTGGAGTTGTGTGTGTAGTTTCTCCAGTCAGTTAGTCCATAGACTAGTGTTCATAGATGGTCGCTGTTAGATAGCTGTACTTGATTCTCCTAGCCAGATGCTTATGGCCGTGCTGTGATGTGTCCCAGGTTTACGTCCTGAAGAGGCCACATGTAGACCAGTTCCTCCAGAGGATGGGAGAGCTGTTTGAGTGTGTTCTCTTCACTGCAAGTCTTGCGAAGGTAACATTGCTTTTACTGTTGATTTGGAGAATTAACTGGTATTTATTCCATTTGCTCCCCCTGGTGGTGATGATATATGCCTGTTAGAAAAAGTAGCAATTCCAGCTATGTTCAGTCGTCTACCACYCAACATACCACTCTCCCCTTACACACTACTCTCTGTCCTACATCCATCCGTGCCTGGCCCTCTCTACCTTTCTGTTTCTATCTTTATGTCTTATCCCCTTTCTCTTCTTCCTCCTTCCTCYGTCTCCCCTGCAGTATGCAGACCCAGTGACAGACCTGCTGGATCAGTGTGGTGTGTTCGGAACGCGTCTCTTTCGGGAGTCCTGTGTGTTCCACCAGGGCTGCTACGTCAAGGACCTGAGCCGCCTGGGCCGCCAGCTCAACAAGACCCTCATCCTGGACAACTCCCCCGCCTCCTACATCTTCCATCCGGAGAATGCTGTGAGTGCTGCTGCCTAGCCCAATCTTTCTCTGAGCTTTACTCTAAAGGACATACTGGCCTGTCCCAATGTTGAATCACTGAGGTGATCTCCCTGTTTTAAGCTATTTGATGATGCCAATTTTATTTTCTGAATGTGTGTTTTGTCTAAACTGTGGAAATCAATGTTTCCCAACTGCGGAGTGGCAGGAAAGGGTCTTTCCGTCATTTATAGCCTTCTCTAAAATGTAACTGTTTTATTCTGATTGTGTGTGTCCTCAGGTGCCTGTGGTGTCCTGGTTTGACGACCTGGAGGACACTGAGCTGCTGAGCCTCCTACCCGTCTTTGAGGAGCTGAGTGAGGCGGACGACGTCTATGCCAAGCTGCAGCAGCTACGAGCCCCCTGACACAACACGCCCCCTCTGACAAGCCAGAACCTCCCCCTCTCAGCCAGACCACACCCATCAACCGACGGAAAAAGCCAAAACCTTACTTACATACACGCACTTTGTGTGCGGTGTTAGTATCCTAGACACACTTGGCGGTGTGTTTGTTTGGCGCCTGAACTGTGTGTTTGGACGGCTGTCCACCGCTCCTACTGTCCTCCTCCTTCTCAGTATGTTAGCTGGTGCTGCAAAAACTGCTGTCCTGGAAACAATCCAACAAACACAATGCAAAGTGGCTCACTCTTTTCTCATTTTAAAATCGGAACTCAAACACATACTATTACTCCAATCATTCAAACTGACGGGCCAGGTCTTTGTTTCTCCAAAAACAAGACTTTGATTTTATAGTGACACAAAACGAATTGTAACACAAAACAATGGACTCTGCACATCACCTCTCTGCTTCGACAATAATCTCAGTAGAAACACGTTGACGAAGGACTCTAAAGCATTGCAAGGAAACGGCAAAATCCACATAGTGATTTAATTTCAATTTCTTAGTACAACAGCCTCTATAAAGGCTGTTTTTAAGGACTTTTCTCTCCTGAATGGATTGATTCCTTCAGGAAATTCATTTTGGAAGTCGAGGCCGTCATGACATAACTAGACATGACAGTACATAAGATGATATGACCTCATTAGACCAGACCTTACATGGGGAGCAAGGGATCTCCATCTTTGTGCCTTCTGTATAAGAACAAAATAATTAAATCTGTTTTTGTTGTGTTTTTAAAGAAGGAAAAAAAGCTTTGTTCCTTGTAGAAAATGGTTGTTCTTTTTCAATCTTTACGCTTTTCTATACATTTTTAAGATGTCTTTTAAATGTTGGATATGTTGGTTAGAAGTACAGATKATGAATTTTGTAATGTCTGGGATGTTGAGGAAGAACAGCCATACATTAAGAGCCTCTGTATGTTGTAGTTACATGAAATCCTCCATTCTCATTTGCTGAAGATATCCTCAGCCAATAGGGATCATTACAATCCAAGGGGTCACACCCATCGTGTAAATGCAGTGGTGTAACAAACCCTGCCTCTATGCCGATTCACCCTGAGATGCATCAGCTACAGGATACTTGAGCTGATTCACCTCCAACTTTTAGCGCACTCAAAAAAAAAACATTTAAATGAACAGACTGATTTAGACTTCGTGTTGCAAATTTGGAGTAATTCTCTGCTGGTATTTAGTCTTCTAAGGATGCCATAGTGGATAAACCAAGGCCTTGTTTTAAAATTATTCACATTTTGTGTCAAGCCTTCTGGGTGCCATATTATTTGGTTAGCTTGAGGGACTTGTATAAGCTGCTAAGAGTGAACACAATGCACACTAGTTTAGCCCCCACCTTTAGCCCTTTCTCCATACTTTGCCAAGTCATTATTTAAAAATGTATTATATTTTTGGTGAGATGTTTCTACATTACTGAGACTTAAAAGTATGTCTGATAAATTATCTTTGCGTTATTGCCTGTTGTTCTAGAAGGTCTACGGTACTCACTGCCATATCTCAGGTGTTGTACACATTGTGGGGTGGCAGCGGTTTTGTGGTGCCATAAACTGGATGGATTTAGCAAGAGATGTTCTACTGCTCAAGTTGTAATTTAGCACACATAGACATGCCCAGGCCAGACTAGTCACTGCATCCCAAAGAGATTTTGTTTTGTGGTTTTATTCACAAGATAAAGCGCCTTCTCATACTATTACACTATGAAGTGCCTAAGGTTTCTTTCTGCAATAGAAGCTTTGGAATAAAGCACGAAGGGTCTCCATCCCCATTTTTTATTTTACAATTTTATAACTGTTACCTGTCTCGTATTTGGCTGAAATTGAGTATCCATAAAACTCTTTACCAAGTAATCCTACTCCGCTGTTTCATTTGGATTCAAAGAAGGGGCCGTGTGTTATGATGTTGTGGACCCCACACCCATACTGTCAGAGAAATATGTCCATTTAGGCCTACTCCATGTCTCCCAATCTATAGTTTCTGTTCTTTAGATATTTGTAAGCATTTTAATCTCTGGTTGTGTCCCAAATAGCACTCTATTCCCTATATAATAGTGCTGTATGGGATGTTAAGTTGTCTCTTCTGGTGGTGGGACGTGGTAGAGGGTGCACAGAGCATGACCTGACTGTCTTATTATGTCTGAAACACTAAAAGGTAAAGTGGGGTTAGACATTCATTGTTACAAAAGCTCAACACTTTTATTTTGTGGAGGTGGGTGGGTGGGTTGGAGGGGAGGGGGAACCAAATATTCACAAATTTCAATTAAAGTGTTTTCTGCTTCACTTTCCTTTCTTCTAGTCGAAAGAACCAGTCTTGTTGCTTTAAAAATGCATCACTTAATTGTCAGTAATGGTGATTAGGTTAGAGGCCCACACATGATACCTGGTATATTCAGTCATAATGTCTGCTGACATGAAATGACTAGATGTAATTAAATATATTGACATTCACATCAGAAGTGACGTGTSGAACCCTAATTAGTAATGTTTTGGATAACTGTTTCGGAAGGAGTTAACGTTCGTCCCTGATTGCGAGTTAATATGTAACGCCCATGAAGGGCATGCTTATGGCCCTCAACCAAAGCGACATCAGACATGTCCTGTGTTTGATTCAAATATAGTTTACTGTTAGTGAGAAGTACTAGATTTCATGATCACTTCATGATCGCTAAGCATCTGAATGATGCTAGGATAATTATAATAGTATTCATTTTATCTTACTCATACGACAGTTTTTATTTTCTCAAAGTCCTGGAAAGAAAGAATGTAAAGAACTGGAGAGAAATGTATTTGAAATAGATTGTCCTAAACAGTCCATCTGTAAAAAAAAAAGTTTTGGTGACTTATCAAGAGAATTCTTTGTAATTATTATAATTTTTTTATATGAAAGCCATATGTATACAAAGTCACAATATTTTAGAAACATTGAAAGCAAAGAATGGATAGAAATGTAGCTCTAAAAAGCTTTTGGTGTTCTTTTGTTTTGGAAATGAATTATTCCAATTTAAAATATTTTGGCCTTTACAAAATATGGAGATCTATTTTCAGTGTTCAGTTGGCTTACTTTCTGTATGGATTCTTAGATGCCAACCAATCGGAACAAAATGAGACATGAGTCCGAGGGTACAATCGATTGATGCAGCGTTGTTTTTATGTATATATTGATCAATCTATTGGATAGATTGTAATGGTGACCAGTCTAGTATTCTTCTGATAAGTGATGGATGAGATTTCTGTTTGGATAWAATAATTTCTCCATTTTAGTTTTTTGTTAACTGGACTCTGTTGGATTGATTGTGGGGTTGGGTCAGGTTGTGTACAATGAACAAACTTCAAATTTTGCATAGAAACTATGCAGTAATACATACAGTATAATGCGAAAATTATAAAACATTACTCTCGTGCACGTCTGGAGTTCAAAATACTGTTTTTACAGCTATTTTATCAAACAAAYGTAAGACTCCTGCATTATATTTTGGCTTTTTTGTTAAACTAGCAATTCTGAAAGTTGTTTTTCAAAGATGGAATAAAAACATTGATTAGTGCATGTGTGTCTACTGTAGTGCATTTGTGTCCGCATCTCCAGAGAGCAATTAGATCTCATAATTCCTAATCACACAGATTTGCATTCCACAAACAATATAGTTGAATCAAAGTCAAATTCAGAGGGGGCATCCCAAATGGGACTGTTTTCCCTATAAAGTGCACTTTTTTGACTATGGCCCATAGTGGCAGTGGTCAGAAGTAGTGCACTATGTAGTGAATAGGGTTTCATTTGGGACCAGCAAAGGCATTTAGGGACATTCATTACATTATGACATCATAATATGTGATGAACATGTGTTAAGAATCAGTGGCCATGTTACATTTTGGGCAATAGCAGAGGGAGTGGTGACGAGAGAGGTTTTTGTCCACCCAAAATCTGTCCACGAAAATAAGCCTACGAAGTGAGGAATTTTTGTATGGAGGTCAATGAGTCAAATTTTGTAAACAAAAAATATAATTGCTAATTTGTTACATGAGGCTTATTTGATTGAATATAAGTTTCGTAAAGAAATGGTTAGGTTGTTACAAATGCAATGATATAAGTGGACGTACGTGGCATTTCTGCAGTTGTTATAAAGTTAGAGGACTCATGATATAACCCATTTAGCATGGACTTTGCCATTTTAAAGTAGTCAACTGGGTGGGGATTCCTATGATTTCGAAGTCAATCAGCCAATGAAAAACATAGCAAGGGCAGTGCCATTGAGGCTGTCACAAACGCTGTAATGGCACAGATACAAAGATGAGTCCTCTTATCTATCTCTATGCCCTGTTGTTGAAACACGTATATGCCCTCTCATTGGCTAGAATGGTCAGACCTGATCTCGCCTGCCTTCATCTTTGAGGACATGTATTGCTTGCTCTCTGGGGTTTTAGGTTCGGTTTCTGTTTAAGCAATTTGCAACAACTGCTGATGTAAAAAGGGCTTTATAAGTAGATGCGATTGACGTATTTCCATTGTTAGAGCGGTCACTTGACTATCTTGTCAATATAACACAATCTTTGGCAATAGCTAGGGCAGAGGTGGGGCTTATATAATGAAAGTGGGTCATTCTGATCACATAGGATTGTCCAATCACAGAGGTCAGCATGAGGAAATGTGGCTCCTTCCCTGGGTTGTTAACTAATCCTTTTATGTTTCACTAATCTTGCATTATTTCCATTCTGCAGGGGTTTCCCTGAGAACAGATCACTTGTAGTTGTTCCATGTTCTGAATTTGTTTGCATCAAGGGTGAGGTAGTATAATAGTCACAAACTGTGACCAGATTCAACATTATGAAGCTCTGTACAAAATAAACTCAGCAAAAACAGAAACGTCCCTTTTTCACGACCCTGTCTTTCAAAGATAATTCGTTAAAAATCCTAATAACTTCACAGATCTTCATTGTAAAGGGTTTAAACACTGTTTCTCATGCTTGTTCAATGAACCATAAACAATTAATGAACATGCACCTGTGGAACGGTCGTTAAGACAGTAACAGCTTACAGACGGTAGGCAATTAAGGTCACAGTTATGAAAACTTAGGACACTAAAGAGGCCTTTCTACTGACTCTGAAAAACACCAAAAGAAAGATGCCCAGGGTCCCTGCTCATCTGTGAGAATGTGCCTTAGGCATGCTGCAAGGAGGCATGAGGACTGCAGATGTGGCCAGGGCAATAAATTGCCATTTTCGTACTGTGAGACGCCTAAGACAGCGTTACAGGGAGACAGGACGGACAGCTGATCGTCCTCGCAGTGGCAGACCATGTGTAACAACACCTGCACAGGACCGGTACATCCGAACATCACACCTGCGGGACAGGTACAGAATGGCAACAACAACTGCCAGAGTTACACCAGGAACGCACAATCCCTCCATCAGTGCTCAGACTGTCTGCAATAGGCTGAGAGAGGCTGGACTGAGGGCTTGTAGGCCTGTTGTAAGGTAGGTCCTCACCAGACATCACCGGCAACAACGTCGCCTATGGCAAAAACCCACCGTCTCTGGACCAGACAGGACTGGCAAAAAGTGCTCTTTACTGACAAGTGGGGTGATGGTCGGATTTGCGTTTATCGTCGAAGGAATGAGCGTTACACCGAGCGTTACACCGAGGCCTCTGGAGCAGGATCGATTTGGAGGTGGAGGGTCCGTCATGGTCTGGGGCGGTGTGTCACAGCATCATCGGACTGAGCTTGTTGTCATTGCAGGCAATCTCAACGCTGTGCGTTACAGGGAAGACATCATCCTCCCTCATGTGGTACCCTTCCTRCAGGCTCATCCTGACATGACCCTCCAGCATGACAATGCCACCAGCCATACTGCTCGTTCTGTGCGTGATTTCCTGCAAGACAGGAATGTCAGTGTTCTGCCATGGCCAACGAAGAGCCCGGATCTCAATCCCATTTTGAGCACGTCTGGGACCTGTTGGATCGGAGGGTGAGGGCTAGGGTCATTCCCCCCAGAAATGTCCAGGAACTTGCAGGTGCCTTGGTGGAAGAGTGGGGTAACATCTCACAGCAAGAACCGGCAAATCTGGTGCAGTCCATGAGGAGAAGATGTACTGCAGTACTTAATGCAGCTGGTGGCCACACCAGATACTGACTGTTATTTTTGATTTTAACCCCCCCTTTGTTCAGGGACACATTATTCAATTTCTGTTAGTCACATGTCTGTGGAACTTGTTCAGTTTATGTCTCAGTTGTTGAATGTTCATACAAATATTTACACATGTTAAGTTTGCTGAAAATAAACCTAGTTGACAGTGATAGGACGTTTCTTTTTTTGCTGAGTTTACATGTTTGTGATGTCCTTAGTATTTTGTAGACTTCAACACAAGTCATTTGCCTGTCAAACTTCTCAGGCTGTTAAGGGCTTTCTGGTACTTGCATTATGTTTCCAACTAGGTCGAGAAATACACTTTTGAGTTCTTGAATAAACCTTCCAGACTGCCTCCCCACTGGGCACAGACGTCAGTTAAATGTCTAGTTTTGATTTACATTTGGTTGCGTTGTCAACTAACGTGAAGTCAACCAAAAAATTCACCATGTCATTGGATTTAGGTTAAAGGTTGGGTGTATAAAATAAGAAATTCAATTACCTTTTACTTTTTTCAAATCCAATCAGTTTTCCATTTTTATTCAATGTCATCAAAATATATTTTGTTGTTGTTGAAATGTCGTGGAAACAACGTTGATTCAACCAGTTTTTGCCCAGTGGGTTTGTATGTCTGGCATGAACCATCAGATTTCATGGAAAGCTACAGTTAACTGCCAAAATAATGGAAACACTTGAGTAAATGAGTGATACAAAGTATATTGAAAGTAGGGAATTCCACACAGGTGTGGTCCCTGAGTTAATTAAGCAATTAACATCCCATCATGCTTAGGGTCATATATAAAAATGCTATACAGGCCACTATGTTGGCTACCATGGCTATGCCCCCATAGGATGACAATGCCCCAACCACAGGGCATGAGCGGTCACTGAATGGTTTGATGATCATGAAAACGATGTGAACCATATGCCATGGCCGTCTCAGTCACCAGATCTCATCAGAACACTTATGGGAGATTCTGGAGTGGAGCCTGTGGAGGATGAATCAGAATTAGTTGGGTAACATAGATAAATAAGATGTTTTATGTACATAATATGCTTATGTGAGATACTTGTCATTAGAATGTCTCCCTTGGGACTATATTGTTGGCAGTTGCACTTTTCCCTTCTCAACTAGGGAAAAGTCACTTGGGGCCCAGAGAGGGGAGAGGTCAGGCTTGTCTTTTACATGTCTGGTAATRTGCAGAATATCAGAAAGGGAGAGGTCAGAATGGAACGTTGTCTTCATATGTGAATGTATCTGTTAAACCATGTGAAGGGATGGTGTGATTAAGGGGGAACCAATTATCTCTTGGCTCCACAATGTCTGTGCGCAAGAGAAGGGGGGGTTTACTTGAGATGGGAGAATATAGAGTTGACAATTGAGTTATGCCTTGGATGAGGTAATGTTTTGGTACTATGAAGTACCAGGAACGAGATTAGAACCTCGTCTTAGAGACCAAACTGAACGATAATTTATAGCTAATGCTATCTGGCTATGGGATACTCCTTTCTCAAGTAAAAGGCCCTTTGTGAAGAGTTCTGTGGTTCGTCATGTAAGTTGAGAGGGGTGTATCTTGGCTATAAACGATCTTGGTATTCTTTTGTAGGCACACTCAGAATTCATTATAGACACTGAATTGATCTGAGAGTCAAAGGGCTATAGTAAAGCTCACATATTATTAAAAATAAAATGTAAGTATAACTCTGACTGCTGTGTGGTTTGTAACTCTCCTCATTTGGTAATACAGGAAATTGCCACGACAAGCCTGAGTGTTTTCCACGACAATCAACAAGTCACCAAGTTAGGGAATTTCTGGTGGAAGCATGGTGCATCATCCCTCCGACAGAGTTCCAGATACTTCTAGAATCTATACCAAGGTGCATTGAAGCTGTTCTGGCTCGTGGTGTGCCAACGCCCTATTAAAATACCCTGAGTGTACAAAACAGCTCTTTCCATGATATAGACTGACCAGGTGACTCCAAGTGAAAGCTGTGATCCCTTCTTTATGTCACTTGTTAAATCCACTTCAATCAGTGTAGATGAAGGGAGCCTTGTTAAGCCTTGAGACAATTGAGGAATGGATTGTGTATATGTGCCATTCAGAGGGTGAATGGGCAAGACAAAAGTTTATTGTGTGTATCAAGACTGGTCAAAGGACATCCAGCCATCTTGACATAACTGTGGGAAGCATTGGAGTCAACGTGGGCCAGCATCCCTGTGAAACGCATTTGACACCTTGAAGAGTCCATGTCCTGACGAATCCGTTCTGATGGCAAAAGGGGGTGCAACTCAATATTAAGGTGTTCCTAATGTTTTGTGCACTCAGTGTACACTTTATTATTTTGGTTTTTCCTTTATTTTGGCAGTTACCTGTACTTCTAGAGTGCAGCTAGATTTGGCTTTAAGGACATCCAGTGAGAGCATTCTAAAAATCAATAACACCATTTGAAACATAATCAGTGTTAAGTGAGTGTCACGTAGCTCTGTGTCATCATGTGAGATTATCTCATACAGTATTAGCCTCTACTGGAGATGGCTCTTAGGACTTCTCCACAGTATTGGCCTCTACTGGAGATGGCTCTCAGGACCTCTCCACAGTATTGGCCTATACTGGAGATGGCTCTCAGGACTCCTCACAGTATTGGCCTATACTGGAGATGGCTCTTAGGACCTCTCCTACAGTATAGGCCAGTACTGGGGATGGCTCTTATGACCTCTCCTACAGTATAGGCCAGTACTGGGGATGGCTCTTATGACCTCTCCTACAGTATAGGCCAGTACTGGGGATGGCTCTTAGGACCTCTCCTACAGTATAGGCCTCTACAGGAGATGGCTCTTAGGACCTCTCCTACAGTATAGGCCTCTACAGGAGATGGCTTATAGGAACTCTCCTACAGTATAGGCCTCTACAGGAGATGGCTCTTAGGTTCTCTCCTACAGTATAGGCCTCTACTGGAGATGGCTCTTAGGACCTCTCCTACAGTATACCCTCTACTGGGGAGGACCTTCTAATGCCTAGTTATTATAGGCAGCAACTGCATTACAGCATCAATAGTCCATTGTGCAGTGCATCATTTATCAAAACATCTATAGCTCTGTGGCTTCCTTCCTCATACAGCCAGATGCATTTCCTGGCAAAGGGAGGGTTATTCATTACTCCCCCTCCCTTTCTTTCTCCACCTCCTCTCCCCCTTCCCTCCCACCTCCACTATCACTAATGTGTCCTTTAAGCCCGTGGTCTTTTGAATATGAGTCGTGTCTGCTCTCTCATTTCCCTGTTGATTTGTGTATCTTTCCTTTTCTCTAATCAGCGATTGGATGGAGCGATAGGAGAGGTCCTGGAACATGCAAACTCAGGCAAATCTCCCAGAGTCCAAGGGCCAGGAGGAGGAAGAGGAGAAGAAGGATGCTTTGATGCCCCAGTGACAATCCTAAATCCTCTGGTACTCTCCTGGGGATGTACTGCTGTGTCCAACCTTGAGTCAACAGAAGAACCATCCAGACACACACAGAGGCACTTACTCCTACAGTCAAGCAAATAACTTTCTAGCTGGACACCCTTGTCTTCTACCTCTGCAACAGCAACTCCAGGTACTGTTTGACTTGATCATATCTGCCCTCTGTGATTTCTGAGTTTCATGGTGTGTATTGAGGGAAGAGAATCAGGATGTTTTATGGCTGGATCGATATAGGCGTACACAGCTTTGACCATCAGAACAGTAAGATACAGTATGTTGTGAACTTTGTGACATTGACTGAATCTAATGTATAGTAGTGGATGTCAATGGCAACGCAGTGCTTTTGAATGCTTCTCCCTCTTCTTCCGACAACACCCATTTTTTTAATGCAAATACATTCGTTCTGCAGTAAACCTCCATAAATCCTGAAATTGATATTGAAGTCCTTTTTAATATCCATCTCAATAACCTCCTGTGTCAGATAATGCAATTTGGTTCAGTGGTTACAGAAATACTCCTTCTTCCAGGGTCCAAAAATCAGGTCCAAGGAACTTTCCCACATAGATTGAGATTGCCTGTATCTGAGAAACATGGAGTACACATTCAGAGCAGTAACCCACAATCCTGGGATTATAATCTGGCGAATCGAGGTAAGGCAGCTGTCAGTCAGTGTATTCTTTGAAAATGATCAGGGTGTGGATTTCACAAAGTCAGTTGTAAAAAAGACAAACGTCTGCATTTCTTTGTCCTCACAGAAAATGGAGCTGGTGCAGGTCCCTGAAAAATCACATGGCAACTTCTACGAGGGCGACTGCTACATCCTACTCTCTGTGAGTCTCGAGGCCATGATACTCATCAGGGATGTCATGTCAGCACATTCATTTGTTGAATGAGGGAGTTATGATTTACAGTGCCTAGTGAAAGTCTACACACCCCTCTTCACATTTTTCTGTCTTAAAATGTAATCTAAAAGGGATTCAATAGTTGTTTTCCCTCTACAGATATACACAACTTCTCCACATTTTTTTGTGGTACTTTTTACCCCTTTTTTGTGATATCCAATTGGTAGTTACAGTCTTGTCTCATTGCTTCAACTCCCGTACGGACTCGGGAGAGGCGAAGGTCGAGAGCCATGCGTCCTCCGAAACACGACCCTGCCAAGCCGCCCTGCTTTTTGACACACTGCTCGCTTAAGCCGGAAGCCAGCCGCACCAACGTGTCGGAGAAAAAACTGTACAACTGGCAACCATGTCAGCGTGCAAGTGCCCGGCCCACCACAGGAGTCGCTAGAGCGCGATGGGACAAGTACATCCCGGCCAGCCAAACCCTCCCCTAACCTGGACAGCGCTGGGCCAATTGTGCCCTGCCTCATGGGTCTCCCGGTAACGGCTGGCTGCAACACAGCCTGGGATTGAACCCAGCTCTGTAGTGACGCCTTTAGCACTAAGATTTCTTGAATGCATATGTCTTCACACACTAGAGTTAATACTTGGTGAAAGCACCTTTGGCAGCCATTACAGCTGTGAATAATTTTCAATACGATTCTACCAACTTTGCACAACTCTTAGCGCAACATATATCCATCATTTTTGTCAAAACTGGTCAAGCTCAGTAAATTTGCTTGGGAATCATTGATGGAAAGCAATATTTCATCCTTGTCTCAGATTTTTAAGATAGATTTAAGTCGGGACTGAGACTGGACCATTCAGGAACACTCAGCTCCTCTTGGTATGCCATTCTGGTGTGTCTTTACATAAACATTTGTGTAATTGTCCTGCGGAAATATAAAACCCTATCCCAAGGTTAGGTTTTCAGAAGACTACGGCAGGTTTCCTTCAACTTTTTACCTGGGCATTGCTCCGTTCATATTTATTTTGACCCTGACAAACTCCCCAGTCCCTGCCAGTGACAAGCATACCCATAACATGATGCTGCCACCACAATTCTTGAAAATACAAAAGGATCCACAACATTGCATTCACTCCGTATTACTAGCCTGTATGATAAAGTAAAACATCCACTCCAAATCATCCATTCTGTTTGCAACAAGGATATTAAGCAATACTGCAAGACAACACAGCGAATACATTAAATATAAAACTACAGGTTTGGGTCAAATCCAATACATTACAGAGGGAAACCCTCTCTATTTTCAAGTATTGTGGTGGCAGCATCATGTTATATGTATGCTTGTCATCGGCAGGAACTGAGGAGTTTGTCAGGATCAAAATAAATATGAAAAGAGCAAAGCCCAGGTAAAAAGTTAGAGGAAAACCTGCCTCAGTCTTCTGAATACCCTGGGATAGAGTTTTATTTTACAGCAAGACAATTACACCAATGTTAATGCCAAAGACACACCAGAATGGCTTTCAAAGTGGTGTTGAGTATTTCTGAATGGTCCAGTCTCAGTCCTGACTTAAATCTGCTTGAAAAATCTGAAACAAGGTTTGAATATTGCAGTCCATCAATGATTCCAACCAAATGTAATGTGATTGAGCAATTTTGACAAAAACAATGGATATGTTGCTCTAAATGTTGGTAGAATCATTTTCTAAATGATTCACAGCTGTAATGGCTGTCAAAGGTGCTTCCACCAAGATTTTTTTATAATTTTTTTATTTAACCACATATTGACTAGGCAAGTCAGTAAAGAACGCATTCTTATTTACAATGACGGCCTACCCAGGCCAAACCCGGACGACGCTGGGCCAATTGTGTGCCGCCCTATGGTTTTTTTTAAACTCTGGGGTGTGAAAACAAACGCAATCCAGACTTTAAAAAAWTTGTTTTTTAAACATTTTCTATAACTTCCTTTAAACTTTGAAAATGGTGTGTTGATCTGTAGGGAACCCCCACCCCCACATTTAATCCATTTTTAAATTGAATTTTAAGGCAGCAAAATGTGAAGACTGTGCATAGGGTGTGTAGACTTTCACTAGGCACTGCATGTTAATTAATGCCCTGGAGGGAATCCGTGTGTTTGCTTTGGAGTCTGTTTTGCATGATTATCATAGTGGTGACAGTATTTGCTTGCTAACGGCTATATACCATTGGTCCTGGTTTGAAGGCCTGTGAGTCACAAAATGCTCTTTGTGATGTTTCCTCTTTCTATGTCTGTCTGTTTGTCTGTCTGCCTCTACCTCTTCTTTCAATCTCCCTCCATGCTTTTATCTCTTTCTATCTCCACCCTCTCCCTATCTGTCTCTCTGTTTATCTATCTACAGTGCCTTCAGAAAGTATTCACACCCCATTATTTTTTCCACGTTGTGTTACAAGGTGGGATAAAAATTTATTTAATGGTAATTTTCTGTCAATGATCTACACAAAAATTATAATATTGGTAAAAAAATGTAACGAAAAATAAAATACTAATATACATTATCTTGATTAGTGTTGTGGAATAACTACAATGTTGTTGATCCATCCTCAGCTTTCTCCTATCACAGCCATTAAACTCTGTAATTGGCTAGTGGTGAAATCCCTGAGTGGTTTCCTTCCTCTCCGGCAACTAAGTTAGGAAGGACGCCTGTATATTTTTAGTGACTAGGTGTATTGATACACCACCCAAAGTGTCATTAATAACTTCACCATGCTCAAAGGGATATTCAATGTTTTTTGTATTTTTACCCATCTACCAATAGGTGCCCTTGCGAGACATTGGAAAACCTCCCTGGTCTTTGTGGTTGATCTGTGTTTGAAATTCACTGCTCGACTGAGGGACCTTACAAATAATTGTATGTGTGGGGTACAAATCATGTTAAACACCATTATTGCACAKAGAGTGAGTCCATGCAACTTATGTGACTTGCAATAACAAAGGGGTTGAAGACATTTTAGATAAAAACATAATTCAACTTTGACATTATGGGGTATTGTGTGTAGGCCAGTGACACAATCTCAATTTAATCAACTTTAGTTTCAGTTTGTAACACAACAAAATGTGGAAAAAGTCAAGGGGTGTAAATACTTTCTAAAGGCACTGGATCTATCTCTCTCGCTCTCTCRATTCAATGGGGCTAAATTTGACATGGGAAACATGTTTACATTGACAAAGCAAGGGAAGTAAACAAAAGTGAGAAGACACAAAACATCAACAAACAATTATTAGAAATGAACAGTAAACATTGCACTCACAAAGGTTTCAAAAAGATAAAGACATTTCAAGTGTTATATTATTATATTAGCAAATAGTTGTAGTAGGAATAGTAGGGAAGATAAATAAACAGATAAGTATTGGTGGTATTTACAATGTTGTTTCTGCTCCACTGGTTGCCCTTTTCTCATGGCAACGGGCCACATCTTGCTGCTGYGATTGCACATTGTGGTATTTTGCCAAACAAATAAGGGAGTTTATCAACGTTTTATTTGTTTTCAAATTCTTTGTGGGTCTGTGTGATCTGTGAGAACTACACTGCTCAAAAAAATAAAGGGAACACTAAAATAACACATCCTAGATCTGAATGAATGAAATATTCTTATGAATTACTTTTTTCTTTACATAGTTGAAAGTGCTGACAACAAAATCACACAAAAATGATCAATGGAAATCAAATTTATCACCCCATGGAGGTCTGGATTTGGAGTCACACTCAAAATTAAAAGTGGAAAACCACACTACAGGCTGATCCAACTTTGTAATGTCCTTAAAACAAGTCAAAATGAGGCTCAGTAGTGTGTGTGGCCTCCACGTGCCTGTATGACCTCCCTACAACGCCTGGGCATGCTCCTGATGAGGTGGCGGATGGTCTCCTGAGGTATCTCCTCCCAGACCTGGACTAAAGCATCCGCCAACTCCTGGACAGTCTGTGGTGCAACGTGGCGTTGGTGGATGGAGCGAGACATGATGTCCCAGATGTGCTCAATTGGATTCAGTCTGGGAACGGGCGGGCCAGTCCATAGCATCAATGCCTTCCTCTTGCAGGAACTGCTGACACACTCCAGCCACATGAGGTCTAGCATTGTCTTGCATTAGGAGGAACCCAGGGCCAACCGCACCAGCATATGGTCTCACAAGGGGTCTGAGGATCTCATCTCGGTACCTAATGGCAGTCAGGCTACTTCTGGCGAGCACATGGAGGGCTGTGCGGCCCCCCAAAGAAAGAAATGCCACCCCACACCATGACTGACCCACCGCCAAACCGGTCATGCTGGAGGATATTGCAGGCAGCAGAACGTTCTCCACGGCATCTCCAGACTCTGTCACATGTGCTCAGTGTGAACCTGCTTTCATCTGTGAAGAGCACAGGGCGCCAGTGGTGAATTTGCCAATCTTGGTGTTCTCTGGCAAATGCCAAACGTCCTGCACGGTGTTGGGCTGTAAGCACAACCCCACCTGTGGACGTCGGGCCCTCATACCACCCTCATGGAGCTGTTTCTGACCGTTTGAGCAGACACATGCACATTTGTGGCCTGCTGGAGTCATTTTGCAGGGCTCTGCAGTGCTCCTCCTGCTCCTCCTTGCACAGACGGAGGTAGCGGTCCTGCTGCTGGGTTGTTGCCCTCCTACGGCCTCCTCCACGTCTCCTGATGTACTGGCCTGTCTCCTGGTAGCGCCTCCATGCTCTGGACACTACGCTGACAGACACAGCAAACCTTCTTGCCACAGCTCGCATTGATGTGCCATCCTGGATGAGCTGCACTACCTGAGCCACTTGTGTGGGTTGTAGACTCCGTCTCATGCTACCACTAGAGTGAAAGCACCGCCAGCATCAAAAGTGACCAAAACATCAGCCAGGAAGCATAGGAACTGAGAAGTGGTATGTGGTCACCACTGCAGAACCACTCTCTTTATTGGGGGTGTCTTGCTATTGCCTATTAATTTCCACCTGTGTCTATTCCATTTGCACAAACAGCATGTGAAATTTATTGTCAATCAGTGTTGCTTCCTAAGTGGACAGTTTGATTTCACAGAAGTGTGATTGACTTGGAGTTACATTGTGTTGTTTGTGTTCCCTTTATTTTTTTGAGCAGTGTATGTATCTCTAATGGGGTCATGCATTTGGCAGGAAGTTAGGAAGTTCAGCTCAGTTTCCACCACATTTTGCAGCCAGTGTGCACATAGCCTGTCTTCTCTTGAGAGCTATGGAGGCCTCTCTCAATAGCAAGGCTATGCTCACTGAGCCTGTACATAGTCAAGGATGTTCTTTAATTTTGGGACAGTCATAGAGGTCAGGTGTTCTGCCACTGTCTACTCTCTGTTTAGGGCCAGATAGCATTCCAATTTGCTGTTTTTTGGTTAATTCTTTCCAGTTTGTCAAATAGTTCTCTTTTTGCTTTCTCATAATTTGGTTGGGTCTAATTGTSTTGCTGTCCTTTTGTGTTTGAACAGAGCCCCAGAACCAGCTGGCTGAGGGAACTCTTCTCTAGGTTCATCTCTCTGTATGAGGGCTTTGTGGTGGAATGTTTGGGCATCGGTTTGTTTTAGGTGGTTGTACATCTCTATTCTGGATTCGGATAACTACCGGATATAGTCCTAATTCTGCTCTGCATGCATTGTTCGGAGTTTTGCGTTGTACACTAACTATATTTTTGCAGAATTCTGCATGCAGTGTCTAAATTGGGTGTTTTTTCAAATTTGGTGAATTCTTGGTTGGTGAGTGGACCCCTAGACCTCACAACCAGAGGGCAATGGGTTTTAAAACTGATTCAAGTATTTTTAGCCAGACCCTAATTGGGATGTCGAGTTTTATGTTCCTTTTGATGGCGTAGAAGGCCCTTCTTGCCTTGTCTCTTAGATCGCTCACAGCCTTGTGGAAGTTACCTGTGGTGTTGATGTTTAAGTAATGCTTGACTTGGGATGAAAGAAGTTCAGGAGCTGTCATTTTCCAAGTTGGTTCATTAGACTATGTTCACCGAAATTCACAAATTACATTATGCTATAGAGACCTGATTATTCACTGTTAATGGTTTATACACATTTTCCATTACTTCTCCATGATTTTTAACCACATTTTCATGACCATTATTATAGCGTACATGAAAAGTAAGCATTATTGACACTGGAAGGCTGCTGTGTCTGATCCCATGTAGACTTACCATCTCCTGCCATTGTGCCCTTGATCAAGGCACTTAACCCCCAGTAGAACTCCAGTTAGTCACATGTTGTCAACATGTGGTCAACCCTCAATCTGGAGAGCTCCTGGGTGAGGAGGCTTGGCTATTGATCCAGCCCTGAAACGCCCAAGTTTACTTATCAAGGCCCTGTTGAGCAGCTCCTGTTTTGACTACAATGTGGTTAGACCAGGGCTTGAACAAAAGCCTGAACACCCAGTAGCTATCCTGGAGGATGGTTACCACGCTTGATATAAAATATTGCAACATTACAACAAAATGCTTTTGTCTTTATAAAATGATTCCCTCATTCAATGAATCAGGGATCAAATGGATAAAGTAAGCTACTTCAAAGCCAGGTATCTAGCTAGACATATTTATATATAAGGCTATAATATTCATGTTTTGGGGGAGATCTATGCACAGCATGTTATTTGTTATTTGTCAATTAGACTATTCTTCGAATATTTTTTAACATTGTCGCAATTATGGCTACTGTCTAATAGAGGGGAATCCCAACTTTCCAACAGTGCAGATTTCTTTAGGCTCTACAGTGGTGGTGGAAATGAGACAACGACATTAATGCTTAGTTAGCTATAGCAAGATAATTTCTACAAGTTATGTTTTGAATTGGCTATCTAGTTAGACTTGTCTGTAATTATTTGTATACCTTCTACTGAAATGTCGCTCTTTCTCAGGCAACGGCCCACTCGCACTGGCACACAAACAGCACACACAGACAGGCACTGAAGGGTCATTCCAAAAAAAATGTGCCTTTATGAATTACATAACTAAAATKATTAAACTCATTTCCATGACCTTACAATCCCTAATTTGACAATTTGGAACAGCGCATCATGTGCATTCAATCTGCGCAATTTCGAACAGTTTACCGTCACGCACAGATTCAGACTAGCAGCAAATAAACTTGAACAAAACGGAATCAGGAAATGAATGCCAACTCTCCATTGCTATTCAATGCAGATCTCGCCTTCATTCCACTTCGATCAATAATTTTTTGCCTGTGTGTGAATCTGGGCCCGGCGATAGACTACTTTGTTTTATAGAGGAGATGGTACGCAGTTCCCCTAAACTTTGAAGTGCCGGTGTGGCGCTCTGTACTGCTCTGGCCGAAGTCAAGCAATGTGTTTAGGCCAGGAGCTCAACTTTCACATGCCGCCCCTCCCCAGTTTTATCATTGGAATGTGATACAAAACGTGAATGTGATACAAAACAAGGCAGCGGTGTGATTTAGGACCACGTGGACGCCTCCGAGTGGTCGGGTAGGCTGTTTGGAGTGTTTATCCGATTGGATAATAAATAAATAATAATAATTATGTGCCCCCCACTTTTAAAACCAAAGATGGGCCCCTGGTTTAGGCCAAGGTAGGTATACTTCTTTGTGTGGTCTAGGGTAGTGGTCATCAACCTTTTCTGAGTCAAGAACACTTTCTGAGTCCAAAAGCAAGCCAACATCTACCGCTCAGATATTTTTCAAAACATTAACCTATTAAAAACAGTTCTGTAGCAATGAGCTTTGTACAGTAGGCCCAATACATTATCACTGCATATTGGCTATGCTTGAATTAACCTGCCAATCTTGTTCTTCTCAGATCATTTGGAAATTATATAAAACAATTGTAGGTATATGATCACACTAGTAATAGACAATTTGTTGTATTACTTGTGAGGCACAGCTGAGTGAGCATAATAATTTGCTTTTCATTTTACTGCACTAATGGCCTGTATCTGATGGTCAGTCTGAGGGGAGGGAGGAAGAGCAGCGGTGAAGCGTTCTCTGTACTTCCAGCTCTCTGGATAGTCTTCCAGCTGATGGCAAAACTTAAGTCGCACTGCATTATTTCTGCCTCATGTTCCTCCTATGAGAAAGTGAAATATTCTTTGATATTAAAAAAGACAAGCCGCTAATAATAACAACGCAAGCTTAATCGAAACACTTTGCTATACTCATTCATTGCAGCTGAACTGCTGGAGGTAACGTAAGTGGAAGTACAGAGAACGCACATTTTATGCCCTATAAAAGTGTTGAACTAAGTGTTGACGTGCTGAATAACAACTGAAACATGAACTTACTTATAAAAACAGCAGCTCTTTGCTCTATTCATTTAGTCTCTCTCTAGTCATGGTTTTAAAAGTTTTAGTCTCTCTCTAGTCATGGTTTTAAAAGTTTTAGTCTTTCTCTAGTCATGTTTTTTTTTTTTTGTTTGTCAATAATTGTGTGCAGGGTGTACAGTGCTTTCGGAAAGTATTCAGACCCCTTCACTTTTCCCACATTTTGTTATGTTACAGCCGTATTTTTAAATGGATGAAATAAATAATAAATCCTCATCCTTCTACACACAATACCGCATAATGAAAATGAAAAATCGTTTTTTAGAAATGTTTGCAAATTTATTTACAAAAAACAACATACATTATTTACATAAGTATTCAGACCCTTTGCTATGAGACTCGAAATTGAGCTCAGGTGCATCCTGTTTCCATTGATCATCATTGAGATGTTTCTACAACTTGATTGGAGTCCACCTGTGGTAAATTCAATTCCTTCGACCTCATGGCTTGGTTTTTGCTCTGACATGCACTGTCAACTGTGGGACCTTATATAGACAGGTGTGTGTCTTTCCAAATCATTTCCAATCAATTGAATTTACCACAAGTGGACTCCAATCAAGTTGTAGAAACATCTCAAGGATGATCAATGGAAACAGTAAGCACCTGAGCTCAATTTCGAGTCTCATAGCAAAGGGTCTGAATACTTATGTAAATAAGATMTGTTTTTTAACATTTCTAACATTTAAAAAAAACTGTTTTCACTTTGTCATTATGGGGTATTGTATGTAGATTGATGAGAGAAATACAATTTAATAAATTTTAGAATGAGGCTGTAATGTAACAAAATGTGGAAAAGTCAAGGGGTCTGAATACTTACCGAATGCACTGTGTACGTGGTCTGTCGTATGTTTTTTTGGTAAGAAGCCAATTTGACATTTGCTCAGGACATTGTTTTCACTGAGGATGTATTGGAGTCTGCTGTTGATGATACTGCAGAGGATTTTTCTGAGATTGCTGTTGACACAGATTCCACAGTAATTATTGGGGTGAAATTTGTCTCCACTTTTGTGGCTTGTGGTGATCAGACTCTGGTTCCAAATATTGAGGAATATGCCAGACCTAAGAATAATGTTGGAGAGTTTAAGAATAGCCCATTTGAATTTGTGGTCTGTATATTTTATCATTTTGTTTAGTATACCATTAACACCACAGGCCTTTTTGGTTTGTATTTGTCCTGTAGCTCATCCAAAGTAATTGGAGAATCCAGTGGGTTCTGGTAGTCTTTAATAGCTGATTTTCGCTCTTATTCTTTGCCTTTTTCTAAAATGAATTAAATTGGATTTTTCTCTCATCAATCTACATACAATACCCCATAATGACAAAGTGAAAACAGTTTTTTTTAAATGTTAGAAATTTTGTTATATTGCTGAAAAGGTTGGTGTATGGACAAACCACTTCATCTCAATTTTTAATAGATAGCTCTTCATTAAACCATTCTCATTGTTGTTAGTTTTCTTAGGTTTTCTGCCTGAATTAAAATGTGATATGTTAGCTGATAGGTCAAATATATTGTTCAGGCTTCCTACTTCTAAGTTTACACCTTCACTATTGCAGGGAAACATTTTGTCCAGGAAGTTCTCTAGGGGTGATTGGCTTTGTTTTTGGCCAATTGTTTTTTGGTAGGTGTCTACACTACCCTCCTTCCATCGATAGCATTTCTCAATAGCATTCAGTTTTTTCGGCTTCGATGTACAGTGGGGCAAAAAAGTATTTAGTCAGCCACCAATTGTGCAAGTTCTCCCACTTAAARAGATGAGAGAGGCCTGTAATTTTCATCATAGGTACACTTCAACTATGACAGACAAAATGAGAAAAAAAAATCCAGAAAATCACATTGTAGGATTTTTAATGAATTTATTTGCAAATTATGGTGGAAAATAAGTATTTGGTCAACTACAAACAAGCAAGATTTCTGGCTCTCACAGACCTGTAACTTCTTCTTTAAGAGGCTCTCTGTCCTCCATTGGTTACCTGTATTAATGGCACCTGTTTGAACTTGTTATCATTATAAAAGACACCTGTCCACAACCTCAAACAGTCACACTCCAAACTCCACTATGGCCAAGACCAAAGAGCTGTCAAAGGACACCAGAAACAAATTGTAGACCTGCACCAGGCTGGGAAGACTGAATCTGCAATAGGTAAGCAGCTTGGTTTGAAGAAATCAACTGTGGGAGCAATTATTAGGAAATGGAAGACATACAAGACCACTGATAGTCTCCCTCGATCTGGGGCTCCACGCAAGATCTCACCCCGTGGGGTCAAAATGATCACAAGAACGGTGAGCAAAATCCCAGACCACACGGGGGGACCTAGTGAATGACCTGCAAAGAGCTGGGACCAAAGTAACAAAGCCTACCATCAGTAACACACTACGCCGCCAGGGACTCAAATCCTGCAGTGCCAGATGTGTCCCCCTGCTTAAGCCAGTACATGTCCAGGCCCGTCTGAAGTTTGCTAGAGAGCTTTGGATGATCCAGAAGAAGATTGGGAGAATGTCATATGGTCAGATGAAACCAAAATAGAACTTTTTGGTAAAAACTCAACTCATCGTGTTTGGAGGACAAAGAATGCTGAGTTGCATCCAAAGAACACCATACCTACTGTGAAGCATGGGGGTGGAAACATCATGCTTTGGGGCTGTTTTTCTGCAAAGGGACCAGGACGACTGATCCGTGTAAAGGAAAGAATGAATGGGGCCATGTATCGTGAGATTTTGAGTGAAAACCTCCTTCCATCAGCAAGGGCATTGAAGATGAAACGTGGCTGGGTCTTTCAGCATGACAATGATCCCAAACACACGCGCCCGGGCAACGAAGGAGTGGCTTCGTAAGAAGCATTTCAAGGTCCTGGAGTGGCCTAGCCAGTCTCCAGATGTCAACCCTAGAAAATCTTTGGAGGGAGTTGAAAGTCCGTGTTGCCCAGCAACAGCCCCAAAACATCACTGCTCTACAGAAGATCTGCATGGAGGAATGGGCCAATAACAGCAACAGTATGTGAAAACTTGTGAAGACTTACAGACGTTTGACCTCTGTCATTGCCACAAGCGGTATAAGCATAAAAGTATTGAGATAAACTTTTGTTATTGACCAAATACTTATTTTCCACCATAATTTGCAAATAAATTCATTAAAAATCCTACAATGGGATTTTCTGTATTTCTTTCCTCATTTTGTCTGCATAGTTGAAGTGTACCTATGATGAAAATTACAGGCCTCTCCCATCTTTTTAAGTGGAGAACTTGCCACAATTGTGGGCTGCTAAATACTTTTTGCCCCACTGTATCATGGTTGAGTATTGCTCTCTTCAAGTAGATTGTGATTTTGCTGTGATCTGATAGGGGTGTCAGTGGGCTAACTGTGAACGCTCTGAGTTAAGGTCAGTGATAAAGTGGTCTGCAGTTTACTGCCAAGAGATGAGCTATAGGTGTACCTACAGGTGTAGTTCCCTCGAAGCCTATCATTGACTATGTACAGACCCAGCGTGCAACAGAGCTGCAGGAGTTGTGACCCGTTTTTGTTGGTTGTTTTGTTGTACTTGTGTCTAGGGGGGCATATTGATCTCTCTCTCTCTTTATCTCCCCTGTCTGTCTCAGACCCAGAAAGTGGGTAGCTCTCTGTCCTATGACATCCCTACTGGATCGGCTCCCAGTCCAGTCAGGATGAACAGGGTGCAGCCGCAGTCTACACCATCCAGCTGGATGAGTTCCTGGGATCAGGGCCCATCCAGCACCGGCGAGGCCCAGAACATGAGTCGGATGCCTTCCGGGGATACTTCAACAAGGGGTCATGTAAGTATATAACAGTGGCTTGTGAAAATATTCACCACCCTTGGAATTTTTTCTATTTTGTTGCCTTACAACCTGGAATTGAAATTGATTTTGGGGGGGTTTGTATCATTTGACTTACACAACATGCCTACCACTTTGAAGATGCAAAATATTTTTTATTGTGAAACAAATGACAAATAGAGACAAAAAAGCAGAAAAACTTGAGGGTGCATACCTATTCACCCCCCCCCCCCCCCCCCAAAGTCAATACTTTGTAGAGACACCTTTTGCAGCAATTACAGCTGCAAGTCTCTTGGGGTATGTCTCTATAAGCTTGGCATATCTAGCCACTGGGATTTTTTCCCATTCTTCAAGGCAAACTGCTCCAGCTCCTTCAAGTTGGATGGGTGCCGTTGGTTTACAGCAATCTTTTAGTCATACCACAGATTCTCAATTGGATTGAGGTCTGGGCTTTGACTAGGCCATTCCAAGACATTTAAATGTTTCCCCTTAAACCACTCAAGTGTTGCTTTAGCAGTATGCTTAGGGTCATTGTCCTGCTGGAAGGTGAACCTCCGTCCCTGTCTCAAATCTCTGGAAGACTGAAACAGGTTTCCCTCAAGAATTTCCCTGTATTTAGCGCCATTCATCATTCCTTCAATTCTGACCAGTTTTCCAGTCCCTGCCGATGAAAAACATCCCCACAGCATGATGCTGCCATAACCATGCTTCACTGTGGAGATGGTGTTCTCGGGGTGATGAGAGGTGTTGGGTTTGCGCCAGACATAGCATTTTCCTTGATGGCCAAAAAGCAAAATTTTAGTCTCATCTGACCAGAGTACCTTCTTCCATATGTTTGGGGAGTCTCCCACATGCCTTTTGGCGAACACCAAACATGTTTGCTTATTTTTTTGTGGTCCTATGGACAGATACTCCAATCTCCACTGTGAAGCTTTGCAGCTCCTTCAGGGTTATCTTTGGTCTCTTTGTTGCCTCTCTGATTAATGCCCTCCTTGCCTGGTCCATKAGCTTTGGTGGGCGGCCCTCTCTTGGCAGGTTTGTTGTGGTGCCATATTCTTTCCATTTTTAATGGATTTAATGGTGCTCATGGGATGTTCAAAGTTTCTGATATTTTTTTATAACCCAACCCTGATCTGTACTTCCCCACAACTTTGTCCCTGACTTGTTTGGAGAGCTCCTTGGTCTTCATGGTGCCGCTTGCTTGGTGGTGCCCCTTGCTTAGTGGTGTTGCAGACTCTGGGGCCTTTCTGAACAGGTGTATATATATACTGAGATCATGTGACACTTAGATTGCACACAAGTGGACTTTATTTAACTAATTATGTGACTTCTGAAGGTAATTGGTTGCACCAGATCTTATTTAGGGGCTTCACAGCAAAGGGGGCGATTTTTTTTWAAATGTCACTTCACCAATTTGGACTATTTTGTGTATGTCCATTACATGAAATCCAAATAAATATCMATTTAAATTACAGGTTGTAATGCAACAAAATAGGAAAAACGCCAAGGGGGATGAATACTTTTGCAAGGCACTGTACATATTAAAATATATATACACATATATACACAGACATAGAGAAATCAAACAATCTCATCGTTATACACTGTTCAGTATTCCCATTCTGATCTTATTCTGAAGCACTGTGGGTAAATCTTCTGTGGGTGTAGGTTGGGCAAAGGAGCATAGTTATCAATGGTGATTAGTGTACCCACCCATACAGATTTGATTATTGAGCAAAAGCTCTTATTTCAACATCACTAAAAACACAATGTATTTTGTGCACGCAATACAGACATTACACTGTAATAAAACCAAGAGAAATTGATTTTATAGCCTACTTACCTCTCTGTCTCCTACAGCTATAAGAAGGGTGGGGTGGCATCAGGAATGAAACACATAGAGACCAACAGTTATGACATCCAGAGACTGCTGCATGTGAAAGGGAAGAAAAGGGTCAGCGCCATGGAGGTGAGAAACATAGATACAGGGGGATTTCATTCTGTGTAACACAACAGGAAGTGCTGCTGAAAATGCTTGAAAGTGAACTTGTAATGTATCTGGCACAATTTTGCCCATACTGTAGGTAGAGATGAGCTGGAAAAGCTTCAATCTTGGGGATGTCTTTCTGTTGGACTCTGGTAAAACCATCATTCAGTGGAATGGACCAGAGAGCAACAGACAGGAGAGGCTCAAGGTACGGTAACGATCTGTGCAATTGCTGTTCTCAAGGAGTGCATCAACAGTGAAGTCAATGTAATCTTATTACACCTACCTCCTATCAGTGACACGATGAAGCTAATTCCACATTGGTAGCTCAATAAACCAAGAGTGGTTGAAGTGAAATCCACTTCACTCCCCTAAAGATTGGCTGAAGAGACCCCTAGTAGAAACACATTAGAATCAACACTTTAGATTAGAATCACAGTAAACCAATCACGCACCTCTGGGTTATTCCACCAATTCTGTGCCTTTTGAAAATATTTGATTTCACCTAATTTTAACATTCTGTCATAAAGAGCACATGTTCATGTAATGCGTGCTGGTGGCAGGGAAGTCAGGCGCAGAAAAATAAACTTGGTAAAAACAGAGCTGTTTAATAAACATTCCAAAAACCTCTGAAAACCAAAGTTTTCAAAAAAAATAACATAATAGGGTGCACAACCCGTCACACACCTACATACAACAAACAATCTCTGACAAGGACATGAGGGGAAACAGAGGGTTAAATACACAACATGTAATGAATGGCATTGGAACCAGGTGTGTAGGAAGACAAGACAAAACCAATGGAAAATGAAAAATTGATCAATGATGGCTAGAAGGTCGGTGACGTCGACTGCCGAACACCACCCGAACAAGGAGAGGGACCGACTTCGGCGGAAGTCATGACAGTTCAACTTTATTCAAAATAAATCTTTCCATCACAAAAGGTTTAATAAATAAAAAATACTATAATAAGTGCCTATTAAGTGCCAAATAAAGTAACAGGGTTGACCATAACAGGGTTGATGATTTCATCTTAAATCAGACATAAATCCCATTGTGACAGGGGGAATGGAAGCTTGTTGTGTGCAACAGAGAGCAGCAGTTGAATGCAAGCTTCACAAAAAAACATTTATTGCTAAAACATTTCTAGCCTGTCTATCTTATGGGTAACAGGGTTGACAGGTGTTATGCTCGACCTGTTCAGTTGTCCCATCACAAAACACCAGAAAATTGCCAAAAAGAGTAGAACCAGCTCACTTGCATTTACACTATGATTTGACTATTAGATGTTCAATGTTTCTTTTGGAAAAAAATGATCCAAAACTCAATAAAAATGCAGTTATTGTAACATGGTTGACCTTAAAAGAGGGAGAGACGTAAATTGAACCACTAATCACATTAAATAAATAATCTTCAGAAATGACTTTGGCAAATCAAGTAAATAACTAGGGCTTTATAATGATGATGAAACTTGGGAAAATGTTTGGTGGGTTGACGTGGGTTGAAATCTTCCTAAAAGTGACACAGGGTTGATGGAGGGACATGTACAAATGCAGAAGTTTTGCACTTTATAAGCTTTAATTCATATAAAAAAATCAGATTTTTCGAATTCTCCAGGTGGTATATATTAAAGGGCACTTCATTTCATTTAACAGACTTTTAAAATGCAATATTGGTGAACAATTTCTACTGAAAATATCAAAGGGACGCAACATGCACTCTTTTCATGGAACGACATCTCTAACTTTACATTCTGTGACTCTTAGGGCATGCTGCTGGCTAAAGACATTCGGGACAGGGAGCGAGGGGGTCGGATGGAGATAGGGGTGATAGAGGGGGAAGCAGAGGCAAATTCCTCTAAACTGATGGACATCCTGACTAGCATCCTGGGGCAACGGACCTCCAAGCTGCCCAGTGGAACGCCTGATGAAATAGCTGACCAACAACAGAAAGCGCAGCTTACTCTGTACCAGTGAGTGGCTAACGGCCCATGTCCAGATGTCCTGTATTTTTGCCTGTTTGGATTGTGTCAGGCATTTATTGCAAAAAAAGTTAACTCCAAAAAGTTTAAAACTCATTCTGAATCATAGTTAGTCTAGTCCAAGCCATGTTTGGCATGCCAATAAGATACAAAGAGTTGGCATGATAGCATGACTGGCACTCAGGCTAAAATCATACTTAGTCATTAGTAAGTATGTCCTTTCCCCAACAGTGTGTCTGATGCTGAGGGCCAGATGAAAGTCATAGAAGTTGCCACTAGGCCACTGGTTCAGGACATGTTAAATCATGATGTAAGTCTGCAGAGCAGAAAATTGTACAAGTCGGACATCATTTGATATAAGCATTATGAAGAGTTGTGGGCTCCCAGTTATAGACATTAGCTCATGTGACTTAATCTTTCTCCAGGACTGTTATTTCCTAGACCAGGGAGGGGTGAAGATCTTTGTGTGGAAGGGGAAGCGAGCCAACAAGGCCGAGAGACAGGCTGCCATGTCCAGAGCTTTGGTGGGTACAAGAGATCACACATACTGTACATACTGTACATACTGTATGGTATCTTCTTTTTGTTTCCTCTTTTGTAACAGATAATCAGCCATAGTGGCAGCTTGAGTTTTGTGTGCCAAGTAACCAGTTGCAGTATCTGATGGGAATGCACTGAATCTGTCTCCTTCCTCTGTGAACAGGAGTTCATTAAGCTGAAGAACTACCCCACCACCACCAACGTGGAGACAGTGAATGACGGGGCAGAGTCTGCCCTCTTTAAGCAGCTGTTCCAGAGCTGGAGTGTGAAGGACCAGACTGTAGGCCTGGGCAAAACACACAATGTGGGGAGAGTGGGTATGTGTTTCTATGTTAGGTACCAGATCCAAATCAATAGCTAGAAATGGGATAAAAGGTATTGTCTTTAAGTGACTACCTTTCCCCCTTTTGGATGTATGTTTGACATGAGTGCTTGGAAAATACTATCTTTAGTATCTAATTCCTCACTTTGTGTTTGTCTTTATTTTGTGATTCAACACCGTTGTTATGATATATATATACAGTTGAAATCGGAAGTTTACATACACTTAGGTTGGAGTCATTAAAACTCGTTTTTCAACCACTCCGCAAATTTCTTGTTAACAAACTGTAGTTTTGGCAAGTCGGTTAGGACATCTACTTTGTGCATGACACAAGTAATTTTTCCAACAATTGTTTACAGACAGATTATTTCACTTATAACTCACTGTATCACAATTCCAGTGGGTCAGAAGTTTACATACACTAAGTTGACTGTGCCTTTAWACAGCTTGGAAAATTCCAGAAAATKATGTCATGGCTTTAGAAGCTTCTGATAGGCTAATTGACATCATTTGAGTCAATTGGAGGTGTACCTGTGGATGTATTTCARGGCCTACCTTCAAACTCTGTGCMTCTTTGCTTGACATCATGGGAAAATCAAAAGATATCAGCCAAAACCTCAGAAAAAACATTGTAGACCTCCACAAGTCTGGTTCATCCTTGGGAGCAATTTCCAAACGCCTGAAGGTACCACGTTCATCTGTACAAACAATAGTACACAAGTATAAACACCATGGGACCACGCAGACGTCATACAGCTCAGGAAGGAGACGCGTTCTCTCTCCTAGAGATGTACGTAGTTTGGTGCGAAAAATTGCAAATCAATCCCAGAACAACAGCAAAGGACCTTGTGAAGATGCTGGAGGAAACAGGTACAAAAGTATTTATATCCACAGTAAAACGAGTCCTATATCGACATAACCAGAAAGGCCGCTCAGCAAGGAAGAAGCCACTGCTCCAAAACCGCCATAAAAAAGCCAGACTACGGTTTGCAACTRCAAATGGGGACAAAGATCGCACTTTTTGGAGAAATGTCCTCTGGTCTGATGAAACGAAAATAGAACTGTTTGGCCATATTGACCATCGCTATGTTTGGAGGAAAAAGGGGGAGGCTTGCAAGAGGAAGAACACCATCCCAACCGTGAAGCGCGGGGGTGACAGCATCATGTTGTGGGGGTGCTTTTCTGCAGGAGGGACTGGTGCACTTCACAAAATACATGGTATCATGAGGAAAGGAAAATTATGTGGATATATTGAAGCAACATCTCAAGATATCAGTCAGGAAGTTAAAGCTTGGTCACAAACTGGTCTTCCAAATGGACAATGACCCCAAGCATACTTCCAAAGTTGTGGGAAAATGGCTTAAAGACAACAAAGTCAAGGTATTGGAGTGGCCATCACAAAGCCCTGACCTCAATCCTATAGAACATTTGTGGGCAGAACTGAAAAAGCGTGTGCGAACAAGGAGGCCTACAAACCTGAYTCAGTTACACCAGCTCTGTCAGGAGGAATGGGCCAATATTCACCCAAATTATTGTGGGAAGCTTGTGGAAGGCTACCCGAAACATTTGGCCCAAGTAAAACAATTTAAAGGCAACGCTACCAAATTCTAATTGAGTGTATGTAAACTTCTGACCCGCTGGGAATGTGATGAAAGAAATAAAAGCTGAAAGAAATCATTCTCTCTACCTTAATTCGGACATTTTACATTCTTAAAATAAAGTGGTGATCCTAACTGACCTAAGACAGGGAATTTTTACTATGATTTACTATGATTTTTACTTTTACTATGATTTACTATGTCAGGAATTGTGAAAAAACGGAGTTTAAATGTATTTGGCTAAGGTGTATTTAAACTTTTTTTGGTTGTGTGTTATAAGTGTTATTTCCTAGTTTTGATGTATTCACTATTATTCTACAATGTAGAAAATAATAAAAATAAAGAATGAGTAGGTGTGTCAACTTTTGACTAATACTGTATACATATGTACGTTAGCCAACATCACTCAGGAGAAGTTTGATGCCACACGGATGCATGTGATGCCAGATGTAGCAGCACAGGAGCGCATGGTGGATGATGGCACTGGCCAAGTGCAGGTAAACTCACAAACATTAACTCTGATTCATGTAATTTGTTCGAAGATATCTCTCGGTCATTTGACTCACTGTTTGTTCCTTGTGGACATTTCATACACTCTCTGTGACACATGCAGGTGTGGCGTATCGAGTACCTGGAGCTGGTCCCAGTGGAATCCCAGTGGCATGGCTTCTTCTATGGAGGAGACTGCTACTTGGTCCTCTACACTTATGAGGTCCACAACAAACTCAACTACCTCCTTTACATGTGGCAGGTAAAGGAGCTCACTGCCATTGTAGAACGCATGAAGGTTCATCCATTTATTTGTAATAACATGGCAATAAAATTGCATTACTTTAGACCTAAATACATCATTACAGTTAATATTTTTTTCAGGGGCGTCATGCCTCTCAGGATGAGATAGCGGCATCTGCCTTCCAGGCCGTGGCCCTGGATCAAAAGTATGGTGACCAGCCTGTACAAGTAAGGATCACCATGGGCAAGGAACCCAGACACTTCATGGCCATGTTCAAGGGTAAAATGGTTATATTTGAGGTGAGCCAGTTTTGTTTTTGATTTAATGGTACAATGATACAATTTAAGAATTGTGAAACTGGTTTTCATTTTCTGATATCAATTGATTGTCTTTTGTTTATCTGTGATTATAGGTTGATTTAGGATTTCAAACCATGAAGTAATTTATTACAACATATTTAAATCAAACCTGACCTGCTCTCATCTTCTGTTCCTCAGGGTGGTACCTCCAGAAAAGGAACATCTGACCCAGAGCCACCCATCAGATTGTTCCAGGTCCGCGGTTCTGAAGCCTCCAACACCAAAGCCATCGAGGTGCCGGCCCTGGCAGCCTCGCTCAACTCAAACGATGTCTTTCTGCTGAGGAGCCAGTCCGGGATTCACCTGTGGTGTGGCAAGGTACTGTAGGGAGGATAAATAGGTATATCCAGGTGTGGATACCAGGTGTGGAGCCTGCTGGTTTTCTGTTCTACCAGATAATTAATTGCACACACCTGGTGTCACAGGTCTAAATCAGTCCCTGACTGAAGGGGAACAATGAAAAAAATGAAGTGGAACATGCTTCGAGGTCCAGAGTTGAGTTTGAGGAGTATAGGGAATAGGGTGCCATTTGGGATGCAGACATAGAGATGGTACAACATTCTGTYTAATAGTCTCTCTCTGATTGGCCAGGGATCAAGTGGGGATGAGAGAGCCATGGCGAAGGAGGTCAGTTCTGTAATTGGACAGCACTCAACTGCTGAGGAGATCGTGGCGGAGGGTCAGGAGCCTGTTGAATTCTGGGATTTACTTGGAGGGAAGGCCCCTTATGCCAACGACAAGAGGTAATAAACTGTCAGAAAGTATCTGTATTTCAACCAAATATTCTCTCATATAATGTCAATTGGAGCAGCTGTATTACGTTAGTGAAGTGATTGCAATCCTAAACCATGTACAATTGATTGATGTGAGTCACTGTGCTAGATAGGTTCGATTTCAAGTAAAGTTTGGTGTATTTACATTTGTGTGTTTGTGTGTTTCTTGTCTCTGAAAGACTACAGCAGGCTGCTCTGGATCATCAGCAGCGTCTCTTTGAATGCTCCAATAAGACTGGTCGTTTCATCGTTACCGAGGTGACCCAGTTCACACAGGATGACCTCAGCGAGGATGATGTTATGCTGCTAGACACGTGGGACCAGGTACAGTGTGTATTGTTAAAACACAACTTGCAATGTTAACCAAATTGGTATAAAGTAAATCACACAATTATAAAACAATATACTAACAAAAAAGGTAATAGGTCTGCAATCAAAACTTACTTTATTTTGTATATTTTTATATTTTATATTCCATTTGTGAACCGTCATCAGATATCTGATCATGTTGCATCCAGGTTTTCCTCTGGGTAGGGAATGAGGCCAATGAGTTGGAGAGGAAGGAGGCTGTGGTCACCAGTCAGGAGTACCTGCGAACCCACCCAGGGTCCCGGGACCCTGACACCCCCATCATCCTCATCAAGCAAGGGTACGAACCCCCCACCTTCACCGGCTGGTTCACCGCCTGGGACCCCTCCAAATGGAGCGTGAGTGCAAGTGATCTCCTTCTCTTCCAGATGAACTCTCGGCCTGTGTGTGTGTGTCAAAAATTGTACACAACTGTTTAAGTAAATAGATTCCATCAATAATACTGTACACACATTTGTTGTGTTAGGGAGGGAAGACTTACGAAGAGCTGAAGAAAGAGTTGGGGGAGGTGACATTCCTCGTAAGGATCACAAATGTAAGCACAATTTTATTTATCTATGCATTCACCAAAACTTGGTGTAAAGAGAGAGATTGAGAAAATTATGAGCTGAATCCATCAATCAATTGACCTAACCTTGCTGTGAACCCAACAGACTAAGGGATACCTCAATTGTATTGGCCCTGTACACACTCAGGCCATACAACAGATTTACAACCCACTTTGGTTATGATACAACTGATCGTTTAGTTGGTCTGAACAAAACTTAGTACACATCCATTATGCCTCGGCAGCCGTTGTGTAAAAAAAATTGTCAGACAAACTCCTAAATCTAATCTTTGCCTCTCAGGAGCAGAATGGTGTTGAGACCAAGAAGAACTTCCAGTCTTACCCACCAAAGGACCTGATCAACAAACTAGCCAATGAGCTGCCTAAGGGTGTCGAACCCACCCAAAAGGAGGTAGGTGTACTGAGCTGCTATAATGAAGTGAATAGTGTTCAAAGTACTGCCACACTGATACACTCAGATGCTGTATTCATTGGTAGTTTATAAAGTGTGAAAAGTATATTCTCTCCTCAATACGCTACTATGAGTTACGGTGTAGTACAACTTGTTTTAAGTGTCTTGACAAATGTATTCTTTACATTGTTGCCTTGAAAAATGTAAATGGTCTCCTTCTCTCTCTCCCTCCTCTGTCTTCCAGAAACATCTCTCAGACTCAGACTTCAGTGCCATATTTGGAATGTCTAAAAACCTGTTTGCCAGCCTGCCTCTATGGAAGCAGCTGAGCATTAAAAAAAGCAAAGGCTTATTTTAAGGGGACTGAATCTCTCATAATTTTGCATCAATTTCCAGATGTTGAAATTTGCAAAGCATACTAATTGTACCTTGTTCCAACATTACTTTTAATTTGTCTTATTATTTTGTTCTAATTTCAAAGTCTGTCATAAATTCAATGGATGTCAGAAGACATTAACTGAGATATTTAATGTTTTGTGCATTTAAAAAAATATTTTGATTGTACATGTCTACCTCTCAATCAAACATCCATGTTAAATACAATCAATCTAATAAAAATATCAGTGTATTCTCAATTATTATATTGCATCTTCGGACCACGCACAACTACCAAATATCCTGTAGTTTTGTTGATTGTAATATGGTAGGACTCAATATACAAATAAAAAAAGGGGAAATGTCTCTCATTGTTGTGTGTTTCATGCGTGTAGTTCACAAGAGGCTTTCAGGGTCTTGATTTCTTGGTGTAATTATCTTTCTCCTAATCCATCTTAAATAAATTGTTGTTAATAATGTCAAAATCAAACATGCATAACTGTGATTGAATTGTTTTGAGTCCTGAATATATATTTTATGGCAAACTATTTTTATTAGCAGACATTATTGGAGGTGTGTTGTGATCAATGCAATGCATGCAACCGTTGTACCATGTTGCACTATATTCGGGGCGTGTCTATTCCTATGACATCACCACGTACACATTGAAACAACAGAATCTAAAGCAGAGATACAGAAATACACTATGGAAAAAGAAGGAACAGCACTGTCARAAATCAACTCAATGTAATTGAAGACTCCATAGACTCTAACAACTTCTGGGAAAATTGGAAAACACTAAACAAACAACAACACAAAGAGTTATCTAAAACTGAGATGTATGGGTAAACCACTTCTCCAATCTTTGTGGCCCAATAACAAAGAACAAACAGCAAAAACATATACATGATCAAATACAAATCTTAGAATCAACTATTAAAGACTACCAGAACCCACTTGATTCTCCAATTACATTGAATGAACTACAGGACAAAATGCAAACCCTCCAACTTAAAACGGCCTGTGGTGTTGATGGTATCCTCAATGAAATTATAAAATATACAAACCACAAATTCCATTTGGCTATACTTAAACTCTTTAACATCATCATTAGCTCTGGCATCTTCCCCAATATTTGGAACCAAGGACTGATCACCCCAAGCCACAAAAGTGGAGACAAATTTGACACCAATAACTACCATGGGATATGCGTCAACAGCAACATAGGGAAAATCCTCTGCATTATCATTAAAAGCAGACTCGTACAATTCTGCAGCGAAAACAATGTACTGAGCAAATGTCAAATTGGCTTTTTACCAAATTACCATACGACAGACCACGTATTCACCCTGCACACCCCAATTGACAAAAGGTCTGCTATACAAATTGATGGAAAGTGGTGTTGGGGGAAAAACATACGACATTATAAAATCCATGTACACAAACAAGTGTGCAGTAAAAAAATTCAAAAACCACACATATTTCTTTCCACAGGGCCGTGGGGTGAGACAGGGATGCAGCTTAAGCTTCACCCTCTTCAACATATATATCAACGAATTGGCGAGGGCATTAGAAAAGTCTGCAGCACCCGGCCTCACCCTACTAGAATCTGAAGTCAAATGTCTACTGTTTGCTGATGATCTGGTGCTTCTGTCCCCAACCAAGGAGGGCCTACAGCAGCACCTAGGTCTTCTGCACAGATTCTGTCAGATCTGGGCACTGACAGTAAATCTCAGTAAGACTAAAATAAGGGTGTTCCAAAAAAGGTCCAGTTSCCAGGACCACAAATAAAAAATTCCATCTCGACACCGTTGCCCTAGATAACACAAAAAACTATACATACCTCGGACTAAACATCAGCGCCACAGGTAACTTCCACAAAGCTGTGAATGAGCTGAGACAAGGCAAGAAGTGCCTTCTATGACATCAAAGGGAACATAAAATTCGACATACCAATTAGGATCTGGCAAAAAAATACTTGAATCAGTTATAGAATTCATTGCCCTTCATGGTTGTGAGGTCTGGGATCCGCCCACCAACCATAAATTCACAAAATGGGACAAACACCAAATTGAGACTATGCATGCAGAATTCTGCAAAAATATCCTCCGTGTACAACGTTAAACACCAAATAATGCATGCAGAGCAGAATTAGGCCGATACCCGCTAATTATCAAAATCCTGAAAAGAGACGTTAAATTCTACAACCACCTAAAAGGAAGAGATTCCCAAACCTTCCATAACAAAGCCATCACCTACAGAGAGATGAACCTGGAGAAGAGTCCCCTAAGCAAGCTGGTCCTGGGGCTCTGTTCACAAACACAAACAGACCCCATAGAGCCCCAGGACAGCCACACAATTAGATCCAACCAAATCAAGAGAAAACTAAAAGATAATTACTTGACACATTGGAAAGAATTAACAAATCAACTGAGCAAACTACAATGCTATTTGGCCCTGAACAGAGAGTAGATAGTGGCAGAATACCTGACCACTGTGACTGACCCAAACTTAAGGAAAGCTTTGACTATGTACAGACTCAGTGAGCATAGCCTTGCTATTGAGAAAGCTGGCTCTCAAGAGAAGACAGGCTATGTGCACACTGCTCACAAAAGGAGGTGGAAACTGAGCTGGACTTCCTAACCTCCTACCAAATGTATGACCATATTAGAGACACATATTTCCCTCAGATTACACAGATCCACAAAGAATTCAAAAACTAACCCAAATTTGATAAACTCCTATATCTACTGGGTGAAATACCACAGTGTGCCATCACAGCAGCAAGATCTGTGACCTGTTGCCACAAGGGCAACCAGTGAAGAACAAACACCATTGTAAATACATCCCATATTTATGTTTATTTACTTTCCATGTTGTACTATTTGCACATCGTTACAACACTGTATATAGACATAATGTGACATTTGAAATGTCTTATTATTTTGGAACTTCTGTGAGTGTAATGTTTACTGTTCATTTTTATTGTTTATTTCACTTTTGTTTATTATCTACTTCACTTGCTTTGGCAATGTTAACATATGTTTCCCATGCCAATAAAGCCCTTAAATTGAATTGATATTAGAGAAAGGAGTAGCTCTGGCTAAAGTACGTAAAGAAGCTGCAAGATTACTCTACTCAAGATAGACCAGAGCATGTCGTTTCAAATGGGAACAAATAAGTCATAGTGGGCAGAGCCAAGCACGCATGTATTTGATAGAACGCTAAACGCAATTTTTAAATAAACTTTTGCAAAGGTTAAAATCTACAAAACTTAGTCCACTCTGTTCGTAACAGATTCTAGTTTTGGCAACAGTAAACGGTATTGAGATCAAATGTTTCATCGATGAGAACGTTTGCATAATTCCGGCCAAAATCCATCTCACTCCATCTTCTCCCACTGGGCTTCCTCTCATCGCCATATTTGGTAGTGAGCGGAAACGCCATCCGGATGCTTCACACTTGTACTTTCAGTGAAATATCTGGCTCATTTGTGGAAACAGCTTACCTTTCGTTAGCTATCTAAAAATCTATCTGTTGCTGATCGTTGTGCAAATATCACCATCAGGTAATTTGTATTATATATAAAATGCAGCTATCCAGAAAGTTGTAAACGACACCTGCTCTTATGTTCGTTTTGACGTCTGATAATGAAAAGCCAGAGAAGGGAAAACGTTGTTAGCCAATGTCAACATAAAATAGCTATTTAGTGGGCTTGTTCGACATTGCAGCCAATCAGTCACTACCGACTGACTGATCTAAATAACTTCCCATTAAAATGTGTAGATCAGTCAGTCAATTCACCCATGCTACATTACGTGTTTGATGCTCTCGAACACGGCCAATGTTAGATAGCTAACGTTAAATGGTTGACTTTCTACTCACATTTTATTTATCCATAAAACTGATCTAACGTTATCCTGTCACCTGGTTTTTATTTGAAGGTTTTTGGTTAACTATTTTACAATAGGCAACTGTAATTCATCGGAGTGAAGTTAGCTAGTTTTAGATAGCTTGTTCACTGTTTCGTGTAAGGTTAAGTTTGTTTGAGTTACGCTTGATTGGGTAAGGGCCTTCGTTAGCCAAGTTAGCTAGGATAGCGTGCTGGCATTAGACATCTGGCTATCATGACAGCGCCCCTTCAACTAGCCATCTGTTTGGGAGCACCTAAACGCTAGCTATCTTAGTTTACGATTACATTAACAATTAACAATCCAGGAAGTTAGCTTCCTGGATGCACTATCTTCTTCCACCACTAAAAGCCCTTGCCGCGTTCATGTACTAGTCGGAACTCGGAAATGAACGACTTGCTTACTGGTTGTTGTTGTACTCGTGCCGCGTTTAACCATTTGGCAAGTCGTACAATTCCGAGTTTCCTAGTTCAGATTAGCAAATGAGCATGGCAACTGTCATTTTGAATCAGTGCGTATTGGCCTGATGTAACTGATCAATTGTCGACTCGTGTGCGTTTACGATAAGGTTTCATTACGTTTGACAAAAGTGTTGACTATTAGTTTACTGTAGGCCTAATTACCCGTAATAGTTTGTTACTCTGGGGGATTTTGGCCACGGTGTATTGGCTAACAGTAACTGTGTGTTTAGTTATCGGTAAGCAACTGTTGCTACAGTAGCTAAGTAACGTTAAATCTGAAACGTAGCCAGAGATGGTCATTGTGAGACAGCGCTATATAAGAATTGAACTCAGGAAGCCCCTTACCAMAATCCCTTACAACCAAGTCAGTGAAAAACTAAATGCCATACAAGACCTTCGTAATTTTTWATTTTTTTTATTTCACCTTTATTTAACCAGGTAGGCTAGTTGAGAACAAGTTCTCATTTGCAACTGCGACCTGGCCAAGATAAAGCAAAGCAGTGTGACACAGACAACAACACAGAGTTACACTTGGAGTAAACAATAAACAAGCCAATACCACAATAAACAAGTCAATGACACAGTAGAAAAAAGAAAGTCTATATACAGTGTGTGCAAAAGGCATGAGGAGGTAGGCAATAAATAGGCCATAGGAGCAAATAATTACAATTTAGCAGATTAACACTGGAGTGATAAATGAGCAGATGATGATGTGCAAGTAGAGATACTGGTGTGCATAAGAGCAGAAAAGTAAATAAAATAAAAACAGTATGGGGATGAGGTATGTAGATTGGGTGGGCTATTTACAGATGGACTATGTACAGCTGCAGCGATCGGTTAGCTGCTCAGATAGTTGATGTTTAAAGTTGGTGAGGGAAATAAAAGTCTCCAACTTCAGCGATTTTTGCAATTCGTTCCAGTCACTGGCAGCAGAGAACTGGAAGGAAAGGCGGCCAAATGAGGTGTTGGCTTTGGGGATGATCAGTGAGATATACCTGCTGGAACATGTGACCAGTGAACTGAGATAAGGAGGAGCTTTACCTAGACTTATAGATGACCTGGAGCCAGTGGGTCTGGCGACGAATATGTAGCGAGGGCCAGCCGACTAGAGCATACAGGTCGCAGTGGTGGGTGGTATAAGGTGATTTGGTAACAAAACGGATGGCACTGTGATAGACTGCATCCAGTTTGCTAARTAGAGTGTTGGAAGCTATTTTGTAGATGACATCGCCGAAGTCGAGGATCGGTAGGATAGTCAGCTTTACTAGGGTAAGTTTGGCGGCGTGAGTGAAGGAGGCTTTGTTGCGAAATAGAATAGAATAGATTCTAGATTTGATTTTGTATTGGAGATGTTTAATATGAGTCTGGAAGGAGAGTTTACAGTCTAGCCAGACACCTAGGTATTTATAGTTGTCCACATATTCTAGGTCGGAACCGTCCAGGGTGGTGATGCTAGTCGGGCGAGCGGGTGCGGGCAGGGAACGGTTGAAAAGCATGCATTTGGTTTTACTAGCGTTTAAGAGCAGTTGGAGGCCACGGAAGGAGTGTTGTATGGCATTGAAGCTCGTTTGGAGGTTAGTTAGCACAGTGTCCAAGGAAGGGCCAGAAGTATACAGAATGGTGTCGTGTGCGTAGAGGTGGATCAGGGAATCGMCCGCAGCAAGAGCGACATCATTGATATATACAGAGAAAAGAGTCGGCCCGAGAATTGAACCCTGTGGTACCCCCATAGAGACTGCCAGAGGTCCGGACAACATGCCCTCCGATTTGACACACTGAACTCTKTCTGCAAAGTAGTTGGTGAACCAGGCGAGGCAGTCATTAGAAAAACCAAGGCTATTGAGTCTGCCGATAAGAATACGGTGATGCCGTAATGCCAGGCTAATCATTACACTAATTATTGCTTTGCATAAGAGGAGGCTACATTCGTTCAATTTCAGACCCACACAGTTAACGTTAGCTGTCTATTTGATCTGCCCAAGTATGTGATCCATAATATAAAGAATGAAGTGAAAAAAGTACTTTTGGCTCGGGTGATTCAGCCAGACTTTTTTTTTTTTCACTTTCATTCCAGGACATATACAGTGAGGGGAAAAAGTATTTGATCCCCTGCTGATTTTGTACGTTTGCCCACTGACAAAGAAATTATCAGTCTATAATTTTAATGGTAGGTTTATTTGAACAGTGAGAGACAGAATAACAACAAAAAAATCCAGAAAAATGCATGTCAAAAATGTTATAAATTGATTGCATTTTAATGAGGGAAATAAGTATTTGACCCCCTCTCAATCAGAAAGATTTCTGGCTCCAAGGTGTCTTTTATACAGGTAACGAGCTGAGATTAGAGTGCTCCTAATCTCAGCTCGTTACCTGTATAAAAGACACCTGTCCACAGAAGCAATCAATCAATCAGATTCCAAACTCTCCTCCATGGCCAAGACCAAAGAGCTCTCAAAAGATGTCAGGGACAAGATTGTAGACCTACACAAGGCTGGAATGAGCTACAAGACCATCGCCAAGCAGCTTGGTGAGAAGGTGACAACAATTGGTGCGATTATTCGCAAATGGAAGAAACACAAAAGAACTGTCAATCTCCCTCGGCCTGGGGCTCCATAGAAGATCTCACCTCGTGGAGTTGCATCGATCATGAGAACAGTGAGGAATCAGCCCAGAACTACAAGGGAGGATCTTGTCAATGATCTCAAGGCAGCTGGGACCATAGTCACCAAGAAAACAATTGGTAACACACTACGCCGTGAAGGACTGAAATCCTGCAGCGCCTGCAAGGTCCCCCTGCTCAAGAAAGCACATATACATGCCCGTCTGAAGTTTGCCAATGAACATCTGAATGATTCAGAGGACAACTGGGTGAAAGTGTTGTGGTCAGATGAGAACAAAATGGAGCTCTTTGGCATCAACTCAACTCGCCGTGTTTGGAGGAGGAGGAATGCTGCCTATGACCCCAAGAACACCATCCCCACCGTCAAACATAGAGGTGGAAACATTATGCTTTGGGGTGTTTTTCTGCTAACGGGACAGGACAACTTCACCGCATCAAAGGGACGATGGACGGGGCCATGTACCATCAAATCTTGGGTGAGAACCTCCTTCCCTCAGCCAGGGCATTGAAATGGGTCGTGGATGGGTATTCCAGCATGACAATGACCCAAAACACACGGCCAAGGCAACAAAGGAGTGGCCTAGCCAGTCTCAGACCCTCATTAAAATGCAAATCAATTTATAACATTTTTGACATGAGTTTTTCTTGATTTTTTTGTTATTCTGTCTCTCACTGTTCAAATAAACCTACCATTAAAATTATAGTGGGCAAACGTACAAAATCAGCAGGGGATCAAATACTTTTTCCCCTCACTGTAGCTAGTWCAAGTTTTATTTAATTAAGAAGGCTGTTTATTTCAAGCCATTACTGTACTAATCAACAGTAATGCCTAATGTCCATCACATATTTGTTTTGTTTCAGGAAATTTTACTCCATGGACAGGGTCCAACCAAGTCCAGACAAGATGAACATTTTTGATCGGAATATACATTTTGATTCCCTTTTTAAATTTTCCCAAATGTAAGTTACTATTTCCACACACTATCTGACAACATTAAGGAGACTTACTGGCATCATTAGTGTTGTCATCATGAGTTAGTCATTGAACAGAAGCAGTCTGTACTGGTCACTAACAGGCTTTGCTACTGTTGCAGGCATTGGTGTGTTACTAAATTACAATATGACTAGATTAGTCCTAACTGATGAGTTGGACATTTTATGTTAAAATACATTTTCTGTAGAGCTTAACCTGTTCCTCATACAATAAAAACTCTCCCCTTGATCTCACCTCCTGCTCCACTCAGGCTACAAGCATACCTGATTCTGGGTGGGTGGGTTGGGTGTAGTGATAGATCAATTAATCTGTTGATGTTAGGCTTTGTGGGTGTTGCATGTGATGTGCACTACCATTCAAATGTTTGGGGTCACTTAGAAATGTCCTTGTTTTTGAAAGAAACRCATTTTTTTTTTTGTCCATTTAAAATATCAAATTGATCAGAAATGCAGTGTAGACATTGTTAATGTTGTAAATGACCATTGTAGCTGGAAACGGCAGTTTTTTAATGGAATATGTACACAGGCATACAGAGGCCCATTATCAGCAACCTTCACTCGTGTTCCAATGACGCGTTGTGTTAGCTAATCCAAGTTTATCATTTTAAAAGGCTAATTGATCATTAGAACACCCTTTTGCAATTATGTTAGCACAGCTGAAAACTGTTGTCCTGATTTAAAGAAGCAATAAAACTGTGCTTCTTTAGACTAGTTGAGTATCTGGAGCATCAGCATTTGTGGGTTCGATTAGACTCAAAATGGCCAGAAACAAATAACTTTCTTCTGAAACTTGTCAGGCTATTCTTGTTCTGAGAAATGAAGGCTATTCCATGTGAGAAATTGCCAGTAAACTGAAGATCTCATACAACGCTGTGTACTACTCCCTTAACAGAAGAGCGCAAACTGTCTCTAACCAGAATAGAAAGAGGAGTGGGAGGCCCCRGTGCACAACTGAGCAAGAGGACAAGTACATTAGAGTGTCTAGTTTGAGAAACAGACACCTCACAAGTCCTCAACAGGCAGCTTCATTAAATAGTACCCGCAAAACAGTCTCAATGTCAACAGTGAAGAGGCGACTCCGGGATGCTGGCCTTCTAGGCAGAGTTCCTCTGTCAAGTGTCTGTTCTTTTGACCATCCTAATCTTTTCTTTTTATTGGCCAGTCTGGGATATGGTTTTTTCTTTGCAACTCTGCCTGAGACATGAGAGACATAGAGAAGATTAAGAGATATGTATGTGCATGTATATACAGTTGAAGTTTACATACTTAGGTTGGAGTCATTAAAACTCATTTTTCAGTTTGGCCATAATGACCATCGTTATGTTTGGAGGAAAAAGGAGGATGCTTGCAAGCTGAAGAACACCATCCCAACCGTGAAGCACGGGGCTGGCAGCATCTTGTTGTGGGGGTGCTTTGCTGCAGGAGGGACTGGTGCACTTCACAAAATAGACAGCATCATGAGGAAAGGAAATGAATGTGGATCGATTGAAGCAACATCTCAAGACATCAGTCAGGAAGTTAAAGCTTGGTCGCAAATGGATCTTCCAAATGGACAATGACCCCAAGCATACTTCCAAAGTTGTGGGAAAATGGCTTAAGGACAACAAAGTCAAGGTATTGGCGTGGCCATCACAAAGCCCTGACCTCAATCCAATAGAACATTTGTGGGCAGAACTGAAAAAGCATGTGCGAGCAAGGAGGCCTACAAACCTGACTCAGTTACACCAGCTCTGTCAGGAGGAATGGGCCAAAATTCACCCAATTTGTGGGAAGCTTGTGGAAGGCTACCTGAAATGTTTGACCCAAGTTAAACAATTTATAGGCAATGCTACCAAATACTAATTGAGTGTATGTAAACTTCTGACCCACTGGGAATGTGATGAAAKAAATAAAAACTGAAAGAAATCAATCTCTCTATTCTGACATTTCACATTCTTAAAATAGTGGTGATCCTAAATGACCTAAGACAGGGAATTTTTTACGAGGATTAAATGTCAGGAATTGTGAAAAACTGAGTTTAAATGTATTTGGCTAAGGTGTATGTAAACTTCCGACTTCAACTGTGTGTGTGTGTGTATATATATATATATATATATATATAGTGTGTGTGTCTGTGTTCTTCATACAGTACAACTCTCCCTTCTGTCTCAGCTCCCGCTCCACTCAGCTGCACCTGAAGAATGTCTACTCCAGCCTTGCCCTGTGCATGTTTGTGGCTGCAGCTGGAGCCTACGTCCACGTCATCACCAGACTATTCCAGGTAAACGGAGATAGTGGTAGCCATAGGAACAAGTACAACTAAACTGAAGCACTCTATTAGTGTGTTGTAACTATTAAGAACACTTAAGTGTGTGTGTGGAGTTGGGGGTAGATTTCACAAAAGAGGGTCATATAACATATGATTGTGTGGTAATGTTTTGCATTAACTGGTAATTGACAATCACCATTTATCTTATTACATTATAATAACTGTTGCTGTGTGTTTTATGTCCATTAGGGTGGGCTGTTAACCATACTGGGCTCCCTGGCCATGATGGTCTGGCTGACGATGACCCCCCACTGCCCTCAGACGGAGAAGAAGAGACTGGCCATCCTCTCTGGCTTTGCCTTCTTCACAGGTAATCTCTTGTGGACAGATCTATGTAAATATAACTGGTAACGTAGAATCTGTCTGGAAGGAATGGGACGCGTAGGATAACGAGCAGCAGTAGTTTCGTTGTTTGGGTTTTCCGTCACTGGTTATTTGGACAATCACGATTTCGCAGGTGTTAGCATTTTTTGGAAGGGGAGGGGACATTCAGCCCTGTAACTTGCATAGAGAGGGTGGAGCTCCTCGTTCCAGTTCCGCTCTTTGTTTTAGCATGTCTTGATCCCTTCTCTTAACACCTATGGACCCAGAACTTAATTGAGCAGCTGACCAATTACACAAGACTTTATTTCTGGGTTAACCAAGGTTACTTGACAGGTAACCTCATCTGCCTCATAGCGCTGTCAGAAAAGGGCCTACACAGTGTGTGTGTGTGTACTTGTTCACTCACCCTCATGCATTTTAAAAGCTTTGGATTGGTGCAAACATGGCTGGAGGGAGTTGCCACCATATTCCTTACACCAGTCCATTCCTTTTTAATAAATCCTTGAGGGGGAGGGTACGAGTGCACACTTCCAAAGAAGGGTAGAGAATCTGAACGCAGCCTATGTATTTTTAGCTATTGTAGTGGTCATGTGCTGATATTTTATGTTTTTTTTCCTTCTCCATTCCAGGTGTTGGTTTGGGCCCAACCATGGATTACATAATCTCTATTAACCCTAGGTAAAATGACAATAATGATCTGTAAGTAGCTAGTTTCCTTTTGACTGAAGGTTTTTCTAAATGTTTCTCATATCTGCTCTCCTTCTCCAACCAGCATCATAGTTACAGCCTTCCTGGGGACCTCCATCATCTTTGTGTGCTTCACACTGAGTGCTCTCTACGCCCAGCGTAGGAGCTTCCTCTTCCTCTGGGGTGAAGTGTTGTCTGCTGCTAACCACATTGTGTAATGTAAAGGAATTGAAACTATAGAACGTAAACTTGCACACCTTGACGTGCTACTAGGTCAGATACATGGAGAAAATAGTCTAGTTATTACCAGTGTCCTGGAGTTTTATTTTTTCACATTTTTATTAAGGGACTGAAACTAACCGCTCCGGTTTTAGTGAAACTGTACTGTTGTACAAAATAAATGTTACTAAATTAAAATACCCCATGTCTGCCTTTCAGGTACTCTGACGTCCGGATTGTCCATCCTGCTCCTGGTCTCTTTCCTCAACATGTTCCTGGGGTCTGTCATGTTGTTCAAGGTAAGAGGAAAACAACCTACTATAGTCATGTTTGCATTGTTTTGAATAATAATAATACTATACACAGTGCTGTCCAACACTACTCTTCAATGACTTAGTTATAGTATGACACAGAATGTGTGCTAGTTGTCATTTTCACCAATAAAGCGTTTCTGTTTTTGTGTGTGTAGGCTCACATATACCTTGGCCTGGCCATCATGTGTGGATTTGTGTTGTTTGACACTCAACTCATCATTGAGAAGGCTGAGATGGGAGACAAAGACTACATCTGGTAAGGGGGACACACTCTCTGGACCTGGTGAAGAGGGTGGGGGACTAGTTGTTGAAACAGTCTTTTGCCATTGTGATCTGGAATTTAGAAACGTGCATGGGTGTGTCTGTCAGGCCATGCAATCTTTCCTTATCTAACACATTAAAACATAGAGTAGGATATACAATGCAATTGGTGCGGACTTGGTATTATGTAGACTGTGTCAATAGCTTGGCTCTTTTACAACGAACTTTAAGTGTTTTTATAAGATATTTGTTAACTCTTTTCTCTCTTCACCCTATTGAAGGCACTCTGTGGATCTCTTCTTGGACTTTGTGACTATCTTCAGGAAGCTAATGGTTATTCTGGCCATGAATGAGAAGGTACAATATTGGCAAGGGTGCTCAAACACAGTGCATTTTTTATGTAGTATACCAACTATACTATACTTCCACTAACTCTTATACACTTTGCTATGTTTTGAACAATCTAATAATATGCACATAGGACCAGAAAGCATCCTAAATACTATGTATGATTAACCAGCATATTCTTGTACTTTGCACTGCCAGGTTAATAATGGTTTGAGGTTAGTTAGGTGAGAATTTGTTTGTTTTATGTAGAGCTGTATTGTAAATATGTTATTTATTTAGCAGGACAACAAGAAGAAGAAGTAAATTAAGTGGAGGAAAGAGGAAAGATCTGTGACCTGGAATTGCATCAGGAGTGCTTCTGGTGCATTCGCCTTAACTGCTTGATTATTATTCATTATTTAGACCATGATTTGATTTTGTTCTTTGGTATATTGTCTTAATTTTTAGGAATCGATTGGTTGCATTTGGAATTTGACTTTGGCATAAGGTTTGATGTATTTGAGCTTTGATGTAAAAGCTCTAGAAGTCCCATTTTGAAGGGACCGTGTAGTTGCTTTGAAGTAATTAACACAGACTTATTTTGATAGTTATTTTCACATTGTGTGGKAACAAGTGTTGAGGAGACAATTGTACAAATTATTTTTTTCCATGTGAACAATGCCTCAAATTATTAAAAAAGGCAATTTTTTTTATATACCTACTGATAAGTACAATAACAGTTTGCATTTGTGGGACCTCTTTCAGTAGCTGTGAATATAATGGAAATGGATACATTTACTGCAAAGAGGATGATAATTCTGTGAATATTATCTGTCCAGTTGGGAATTCTGCCACTTAAATAACCCCCCCACCCCACCATATTCGTCTCATAACGATGACATCGCAGGATTTCAGCGTTGTGATGAATGAAGAACATGAGTTCGTAGGGTGGTCATTTACATTGTTTATCATTGTTATTAGCATACCGGTATAACAAATATTACTACTTCTATTACAGTACAATCCCTTTCTAGGACATTTATTTTTTATGTCTGTTAAATGAAACCAGTAAATTACTGATTAGTTAAGGCATTGTCTTTCTCAAGGTGAGGATGCTCTTACATCAGTATTTTTTATTTTGTAGGTTGTCATTTAGGGGATGTTTTCAGTTTTTTATAAGATGCAAACGATTGCGTTCGAGGATTTTAATCATGTTAAATATCCAGACCTGGCCCAAAGCACCTCAATCAACATAAAAATGATTGCTATAGGAGTTGTATGGTAATTGCTGGTGGTGTTGTCCGCTATGGTGTCTAGAAAGTGATATATATTGATTGACTTGTGTTGAGAAGTGTAATATATTTTTCCAGATATTTCTTTTGTCAAGCTTGTTCTGTCTTTCCCCTACTAAAAAAGATTCAGTGCTTGAAACAGGTGAACAGTAGAGAACCTGTGTGTCATGTGCTATGGATTTTATTTTATGTATTGAGGTGAAATGAAATAAATAAATCCCACTCATCTTAATGGAATGTCCAGGAGTAACAAAATTGATTTACAMGGTGCACTTACAGTTTAATTGAGAAGTAATCTCTTGTGACAGGGGTTATGGGATTAATTGATAAGGTATGGCATTTCTGCCAAATTCAAACTATTCCAGTCAATTCAGTCACTGAAGCACATGGCATAGCATCCAATTACCAGTCAGAACTAGTCCTCTTCTACCCATTAATTCTGCATCCTTGGCTAAAGGATGAGCTGTTACAAAAGCTTCTTCCTTGATGTTGAGGGGAATCAAGATGCAGGGAAATGAACGGTTTCCATTCTGATATGGGTCATATTCCTTAGGTTTTCAACATTGGTTGAATGAAATTGAATATAGATGATCTGGCAGTCAAAGATCCTACCTGCTATGCACCTCAAGGCTTTCCTTTCTTAGAAGTGCCAATAACAATACAGGTTTACCAAACTATCACCTACTACTCATCTGAGGATTTTACGGTTTCAAAAATTAAATAACTGCTCTCTTATACTGTGAAAACTTTTGCTCTTCCAGGAATTGCTGTTGTAAATCTACYAAATTAATGTAAGAATAAAAATGTGTTAAAATAAAGTTTAAATCAATGGGACTTGTAATTTGTTCATTATGATTTTTTTATGGGTTGCAAAGTATCACACACATCCCTACGGGTTTTTTAATCCTTAGTCTATTGACGCACCTGTGTATCAATCTAATTAACATGATTAAAAAATCCCCATCAAAATCTGTCAGTTTAARATGTTTTTTTTGTTTTGTTGCATGGGCTGCGTCTCAATCCACCACATCAGCCTTTGTCAGCCTTCCAAAACTGCGGTGGAAARTGGCTACAGGACTGTCAGACCAGGAGACATCCCAAAAATCGGTATTCTCACAAACCTCTGTAGCATCCTAACAGTTTGGCCTTTAACTATTATGACCACTATGGAAAGAGTCCCGTGGGACTCGCCTGAAATCAGTACCGCCGATGTGGCAACTTCTGTCTCTACTGTCCAAACTGTTTGGACAACACACTAATATGCTAATTAGCTCTACAACCCCCACAAGTGTCATGGGACTTGTCTCAAGGTAACCCATACAAATGAATGGAGGTAGTTTTGTGGCAACAAAAAAGCAGATAAATATGTTTAAAAAAACAAACATTTCCTAACTCCTAGATTTCAGGACAGACACTTAAATCATATTCCTTATGATTTATTTTTAGACTGTCTTTTTTTGCCATGTATGAATGTGTTATTCAATGTGTTTCTATGGGCTATAGTAGTAAAGGCCAAATTCAATATTTTATTTAAATATATTTTTTGATACATACCGTGGTCCTAAAATTCAAAATCAAATTGCTTAATGATCCATGGTATGAGCATCTTAAAACAATTATATATGTTATCTTTGTAGACCAATTTCACTTATGTTTGTCACTCTTTTTGGTCAATGGAGCCATGTGTCAGTCAGCCCTGTTGGTAGATTGTAGAATCTCTGTCCACAGTAGACAGTTTTTCCAGTCATCTCTCAGGGCAGTGTCTGTTGGCTCCAACGCAAGGCACCTCCATACCTGAGAACCTTCTGTCCAATCCAGGCAATACTAGTGTCCACATCAGGGAAGTGTTCCCATGGCAACAGTGATGATGAGGAGGGTAGTGGGTCTAGCGGGAGGATGGGTGGGGCCCAGGGAAATCCTGGGGGGGCGGGGTCCGTTGCAGAGGGGGGTGTTACAGCAGCTGATGCAGACAGAGCCCACCCGACCCGGGACGCAGAAGGACTGATACCCTGCTGATACGATTAGACAGGTGGAGAAAGAGGCACAGGTCTTCCTGTAGGACACACCTGGAGAGAGGGAGAGAGAGAACACTGAGACATCAAAGCCTTGGCCAAACGTTACACATGTCAAAGGGTGCAATTTTGTTTGTTATTGTAAAACAACAAAGATAATTTTTTATATTACTATTAACCCTGCTAGAATGGATTCAGACTTGACAGCAAAAAAAGTCCACCAGGCTCACCATTTTCACCCACAATCACCTCCTTCTGACAGGCATTCTGGATGTTTGCTGTGCAGTTGACAATGAACTTTGGAGCTGAACAGTCATTGTCCAACACAGTCTCTTCACAGTGGTAACACTGCATCTGAAAAGGCCAGCCTGACACACACGCATGCTTAAAATACATGGAAGGAAACATCTAGTTATGGTGCAATACAACATGGAAGCGCATTCACGTGTTTCCAAGCAACGTCCATGGAGATAAATGCAGTGCAGAATATCCACAAGAGGGAGCCATTTCCTTCTGTTGATGCCTCTATTCCTTCTCTAATACATAGACATGACCATTGGCTAGTGCCCTTTTCAATTAGCATGAGTTTAAACCCTCTAAAAATGCTACAGCCACTGCTTTTTAAATTACACTGTTTCTCGTTTTAACACCATATTATTATGACCACTGTCCCAGCAAAAAAGGGAGAGATCATCACATGCACCTTCAAGTTTGAAAGCTATCCAATATACAGAGAATCATTAGTATTAAGAATCCTTGGTAATCAATCAGTAGTCACCCAGCTCTGTTCAACAGAGATGTTTGGAGTTGATCTGTTGTTCGTCCTCTGACTATCTGGGCTGGATTGATGTTTATTTATGTTACATTTATTTAAATAGGGTGTCACCAATGAGACCAGGGTCTCTTTTGCAACGGAGACCTACACATACATAAAAACGAACTAAATACAGTACAACAAACAAACAAGAAAAACAGCCACATTCCTCGGCAAATAGTTCCCCAATCAATATTTTAAATTGTCCAAGTGTTATCAGAGCATCCAATTGCAGTGTATTTTGCAATTGGTTCCAGCAATGAGGTGGATTAAAACAAAACAAAAATGACGTATTTCGGTGGAAACCCGAGGAACCTCAAGAGTTAACCAATTCTGGGAGCGGGTTTTGTTTCTCATGATTTTTTTTTACTTTAACAACGAAGTTAGGTAAATTGGAAGCTTGTGTAGTAGGGTTTTTTTTTAACAAAAGGAGAGTAATGAGTTGATCTACGGGACTTTAATGAGGACCAGACAACCTTTTGATACAGGATGCAACGGTGAGTATTAAAACTGTCACCAGTGGTAAAACGAATGGCGCTATGGTAGACGGCATCCAAAGGTTTAAGAGTAGAGGCTGCTGCAATATGTTATGCCAGCATGATCTGATGGGTATTGCTTGCAACTCATGAACAACATTATAGCAGCACTTTGTAAAACACATATCACTATACAGCTCCACTATTTTGAAATTGTATGACTATTTTTCTGTGTGATTGCATCCTATATGCATGGTTCTACATAGATCTGTCTGTCTGTAGGGTCATCTACCATAAAGAATAATCCAAAGTGGCCACACATACTGTATTATTATTGCATTATCCATATTTCAAACAAAGAGATTAACTGGTCTAACTATAGGCTAATGCTGTTGGAGCAGAAATTATTCATGCGTCTGTCTAAATGACAGAGACTGGTTTCATGATTTTGTGTTTATGACAGGTTGTCTCAGTCTTCAAAGGTAAAACAAGTTAAATAAATAATTAACTTCTGTCTATGTTCGTAATTGTGCATGGTTATCTTAAATTTAAAACGATTGCATACATACTTAGCCTACATTTGAGTTTAGAAAGTAAAATAAAATAGATGTGTGAGAAGCCATCCCACACGTAATGGCTATATTTTTAATTTGAGAGATTTTAGGGCACCGAGGCAATAATTGAGAAATTAATCAACACTGGGGATTGCAAATATTATACATAATATAAATAAACCTACACGGAACTGTACAAAAGAGAAACAGTAGATATGTACCTGAGCAGAGGACGCATCCACATAGAGAAGCGAGGAGAACAAACGATTGCATCTTCCATAAACTCCATCAAAAGGTTCCTTTGTCTCCAAAAAATATTACCCAGGTGTAAGGTTAGCCTCGACTTTAATTCACGCCTGATAAAGTATAGTGGAAGCAGTAATATCACCAGTAAGCGTCCAGAAGCCGAAATTGGTTCCAGTGGGTGGGCTTGCGTTTCCTAACTTGGATGCCGTGAGTGCGCTCTTGTGGGCAATCAATCTCAGAGTGCTGTGTGTAGTGATGTACAATTCGCAAACGATTCGTTCCCTTTGAACAACTCATTTTACTGACTCGAGAGTCATGATTCATTTTTCTGAGTGACTCGTTCATTTTAGTCGKACATTGACCAGCTAGTGCTGGTCGCAATGGGCCCTACAGAAGGATTAAGAGCACATGTATGCCTGATCTGTAAATGTGTCCGAGACTCCATTTGGAGGGTGTGACGCAATTGCGAAGCTTCCAGAGGCATGTAGAGGCTAAATTGTGCTCTGTACTGCATCGCTGTGCAGCTCCTACATTTTGTAGGGCTCTGCATGACGAATCCGACGTCTGAAGTGGCCGTACATAATTTACTGTGATACAGCCACCAAAGACGTCAGGGCTTTCATACTTCTTGCGCTTAGTGGAGCAGAACTATTGTGAAGGAAGTTGTCAAGGAAGTGAGTTTGTGTTCTAAGGCGCTGCATGGTCAATCTGTCGTCTGCATTGGGTTTGCTGCATTTAGGGTGACACTGCATATGCAGAAGTCAGGGCATTCATACTTCTGACACCTCGCCGAGCAGCACAGAGCTGTTGTGAATGAAGTTGTCAAGGAAGTGAGTTTATGTTTATACAAGACGTCCCGCCCTCACCTACTGTCAACCAATCATGTCAACGCAGCGCTATTGTCCTCCACATTGTTACAACATTTGAGAGGAGCACGGCGATACTGTATGGAGCTCAATTTGGCCTCTGCGTGCCTCCGTAGGCTCCTCGTACGCATCACCGACCACATTTTCGGATCAAACATAAATTGTCTCTTATACTGGACCTCCTACCGTCAACCAATCATGTCAATGTGGAGCTATACTGAGCCCTCCGCATTGTTACACAATTTGAGAGGCGCACGGTGATGCAGTAAGGAGCTTGATTTGGCCTCTGCATRCCTCCACCGACTTCGCATTGCACCCGCCATAAGAAGCCTCAGACCRCATTTTCAGCTCAAGCATAACACAACTGTAAACGTCTATCAAGTCAAAGGTTGCGAGTTCGAATGTCACCACGGACAACTTTAGCATTTAACTAATTAGCAACTTTTCAACTACTTACTACTTTTTAGTTACATTGCAACTACTTAGCATGTTAGCTAACCCTAACATTAACCCTTTTAGCTAACTCTTCCCCTAACCTAACTCCTAAACTTAACCCTAACTAAAAGTCCCAACATTCAACCTTTCTTCAATTGTCCATTTCACTGTCAGTGTTCCTTTTCTTTCCTTGTTGTTTTTTTGACCGGTACCTTGACGGGTCTCTTCACAGGTCGTCCCGGTAACTTTTGGTGACTCTGTAGACCTAGGGTTTTTTGGTGTGGTTGGAGGATCACCAGTGTGGTTTGCTTCCAACTCTGGCTCTGGGGTAGCAGATGGCAGACATTCCACTAGAACATCAGACTCGCCTTGTGGGGTTTCCATTGTGTGGTGTCTGTCCTCGGGAGTAGCTTGGAGGTGTCTCCGGTTTCTCATGAACTCGCCACGCTCAGTATCCACAATGTATGATCTGGCCTGTTCAGCTTGTCTTGGTCGAGCTTCACGAGCACGGAGTCACCCAGCTGTAACGGTGGCAGGGGTCTGGCTCTGTGATGCCTGTTTTAGTAGGTCCTGTAGGATGCTTTTGCCTCAGTGTCTTGCTTGGCAACCTTCTTCAAGTCTGGCCACCTAGGTTATAGGTTATTCGCTAGGTTTGGACGCGTTGTCCGTAACTGACGACCCATGAGTAGCTGTGCTGGGCTACAGCCTGTAGCCGCAATCGGTGTCGCTATGTAGGTAAGAAGAGCGAGAAAGGGATCTTCTTGCTTTAAGATTTTCTTAGCAGTCTGGACAGCTCTCTCAGCTTCTCCATTAGCTTGTGGGAAGTGAGGGCTGGAGGTCACGTGGTCGAAGCCATACTGTTCCTTGAAGAACTGGAACTCGGAAGATGTGAACTGCCTTGTGTTATCGGACGCCAAGACCTCAGCTATTCCTAAATGTGGGAACATGCTCTTCAGCTTCCTGATCACTCTTTTGTTTGATGTATCTGGCATGTGTATCACTTCTATGAATCTTGAGAAGTAATTGACAACAACCAGGTACTGCTGTCTGTCAACCTTACATAGGCTGGCTGCAATGCGTTTCCAAGGTCTGTCTGGCAACTCGGTCGTCATCAACGGKTCTTTGCGTTGGCTTGGTAGCCTGACACTGCTTGCACTGGCTCACTTTGTCCTTTATGTCCATGCTGATTCCTGGCCACCACACAAAGTCGAGCATGTTCTCTGCACTTTGTGAGGCCCTGGTGACCCTCGTGGATCTGGCTGAGAATCTCGCTTCTCAGGACCTTTGGAATCACGATTCTCTCTCCGTGCAGCAGTAGCCCATCTGATTCACGCTAAAGTAGTTCTTGATTGTCTCAGGAACTGTTTTGATGTGCTTCGGCCATCCGTGCCTTGTATACTTCAGTACTGTCTGTATTTCCTCATCTTCACTGTTTGGTTGCGCAATCTGGTGAAGCTTCAAAGGCTGCGACCTCTTCTTCCAGGTCTGAGCTCTCTAGGCGGACCGACGGGTGTCTTGAGATTGTATCGGCAATGAGCAGCGTTTTGCCTGGGGTATATTTAGCTTTGGGGCTGAACCTCATCATTCTGATAAGCAATTGCTGGCAGCGCAGAGGGACCTCATCCAGGTTTTTGTAGTTAAACAACGCCACCAACGGTTGTGGTCTATTAGCAGTTTGAAAGACTCCAGGCCGCACAGGTAACGTGAGAACTTCTCACAAGCCCAAACTGATGCCAAGCACTACCTCTCTATCTGGGCATTTCTTCTCTCAGCAGGAAAGAGGGTACGCGAGCAGAAGGCTATGGGCAGCATTTTCCATTYATGCTCTTGTAACAGTACTCCTTCAATGCCATAACTACAGGCAACGTTCTGTGGTTTTTCCAGTTCATCAATATTTCAATATTTCTTAGTGTTTTTGAATGAKTTGCTTRTTAGCAGTGCTTGACTTGAACCGAAATAGGTACCGATACTCAATTTGGGTGCTGGTACTGTTTATATTTAGGTGCAGGAGCTCCACAAAACTTTTGAGCTAATATTCTATAAGAGGAACAGGCGCTCAAGCAGAAGAATATTTGAGGTGTCCTGGTACTCCGCTCCGGTGAGTTCCTGCCCAAGTCAAGCAATGCTTATTAGGCTATAAATTGATGTCCCTCATCTCTGATTCTCCGCTGGGTGTGCAGTATCAAGTGTGCCTATAGGCTACTTAGTGTGGTCTCAATCAAATGAGCCATAGCCTATAGGCTATAGGCTACAAAGTGCGTGCTCGGAGAAGCACAGAGCAAAGTTATATTTCTAACAGCTGCTGGGATGGTATAAATAAAACTAGGCTGCATTACACACTGCAATGGATTTTCCGACTCTTAGCCCTGGCCTGCTCTGCTCTTGCTGATAAAAAAAAAAGTTTTATTGTGCTGCCTAACCAATGGCTGTGCTGTGTAGGCCTATGGTGGCTATTTGTATTTATTATGGATCCCCATTAGCTGCTGTCAAGGCAGTGTGTGTATAGTGCATATGTTATCATGTGTGTGTATGCATGTGTCTGTGCCTATGTTTGTTGCTTCACAGTCCCTGCTGTTCCATAAAGTGTATTTGTATCTGTTTTTTAAATCTGATTCTACTGCTTGCATCAGTTACCTGATGTGGAATAGAGTTCCATGTAGTCATGGATCTATATAGTATTGTGCACATCCCATAGTCTGTTCTGGACTTGGGGACTGTGAAGAGACCTCTGATGGCATGTCTTGTGGGGTATGCATGGGTGTCTGAGCTGTGTGCTAGTCATTTAAACAAAGCTTGGTGCTTTCAACATGTCAATGCCTCTCACCAATACAAGTAGGGATGAAGTCAAACTCTCCTCCACTTTGAGCCAAGAGATATTGACATTATTAATGTTTGCTCTACGCCCTGCCCTGTTCTGAGCCAATTGCAATTTTCAGAAGTCAATCTTTGTGGCACCTGACCACACGACTGAACAGTAGTCCAGGTGTGACAAAACTAGAGCCTGTAGGACCTGCCTTGTTGATAGTGCTGTTAAGAAGGTAGAGCAGCACTTTATTATGGACAAACTTCTCCCCATCTTAGCTACTGTTGTATCAATATGTTTTGACCATGACAGTTTACAATCCAGGGTTATTCCAAGCAGTTTAGTCACCTCAATTTGCTCAATTTCCACATTATTTATTACAAGATTTAGTTGAGATTTAGGGTTTAGTGAATGATTTGTCCCAAATACAATGCTTTTAGTTTTTGAAATATTTAGGAAACGTTTTCCTAGCCACCCATTCTGAAACTAACTGCAGCTCTTTGTTAAGTGTTGCAGTCATTTCAGTCGCTGTAGTAGCTGATGTGTATAGTGCTGAGTCATCCGCATACATAGACACACTGGCTTTACTCAAAGCCATGTCGTTAGTAAAAATTGAAAAAATTAAGAGGCCTAGACAGCTTCCCTGGGGAATTCCTGATTCTATCTGGATTATGTTGGAGAGGCTTCCATTAAAGAACACCCTCTGTGTTCTGTTAGACAGGTAACTCTTTATCCACAATATAGCAGGGGGTGTGAAGTCATAACACATACAGTACCAGTCAAAAGTTTGGACACACCTACTCATTCCAGGTTTATTTTTTATTATTTTCTACATTGTAGAATAATAGTGAAGACATCAAAACTATGAAATAACACATATGGAATCAAAAAGTGTTAAACAAATCAAAATATTTTATATTTGAGATTCTTCAAAGTAGCCACCCTTTGCCTTGATGACAGCTTTGCACACTCTTGGTATTCTCTTAACCAGTTTCACCTGGAATACTTTCCCAACAGTCTTGAAGGAGTTCCCACATATACTGAGCACTTATAGGCTGCTTTTCCTTCACTCTCCGGTCCAACTCATTTCAAACCATCTCAATTGGGTTGAGGTCAAGTGATTGTGGAGGCCAGGTTATCTGATGCAGCACTCCATCACTCCTTCTTGGTCAAATAGCCCTCACACAGCCTGTAGGTGTGTTTTGGGTCAGTGTCCTGTTGAAAAACAAACGATAGTCCCACTAAGCGCAAACCAGATGGGATGGCGTATCGCTGCAGAATGCTGTGGTAGCCATGCTGGTTAAAACTTCTTGACGCACGGATCCCTTTAGCGGGATCATTTTCGTAAACAACCGCTGAATTGCAGAGCGCCAAATTTCCCCAAAATTGCTAAAAATATTTATATTCATGAAATCACAAGTGCAATATAGCAAAACACAGCTTAGCTTGTTGTTAATCCACCTGTCGTGTCAGATTTTGAAGATATGTGTCACGTTCCTGACCTGTTTTCTGTTGTTTTGTATGTGTGTGATGGTCAGGGCGTGAGTTGTGGGTGGGTAGTCTATGTTTTGTATTTCTATGTTGGGTTTTGTGTTCGGCCTGGTATGATTCTCAATTAGAGACAGGTGTGTATCGTTTGTCTCTGATTGAGAGTCATACTAAGGCAGCCAGGGTTTCACTGGGGTTTTGTGGGTGTTTGTTCCTGTGTCAGTGTTTGGGCCACACAGGACGGTTGAAGGTTAGTCACGTTTGTTGTTTTGTAGTTTTGTAGTGTCTTGTTTGCTGTTTTCATTAAAAGTATGATTAATCACCAATCCGCATCTTGGTCCGATCCATGCTCCTCCTCGTCTGAGGAGGAGAACAACAATGACTGCCTTTACAATATGCTTTACAGCGAAAGCAATCCAAGCGTTTGTGTGAGTTTATCGATCACTAGACAAAACATTAAGAACACCAAGCAGCAATGTATATTGGTCACGAAAGCCAGAAAAGCAATAAAATTAATGGCTTTGATGATCTTCGGATGTTTGCACTCACGAGACTCCCAGTTACACAATAAATGTTCCTTTTGTTCGATAAAGATTATTTTTATATCAAAAAACCTCCATTTGTTTGGCGCATTATGTTCAGTATTCCACAGCCTTAGGCAGGTCATCAAGGCTTGACGAAAATTCCAAAAAGTATCCGTAAAGTTCGTAGAAACATGTCAAACGTTTTTAATAATCAATCCTCAGGTTGTTTTTAACATCAATAATCGATAATATTTCAACCGGACTGTAAACTATTCAATACTGGAGAGAAAGAAAATGTCGAGCAACTAGTGTCAAGCGCATGAACTAATGTAAGGACCTCCGTCTATCCACTGACGCGTTTTGATAAATCTCACAAATTTTTCAGAATAAAAGCTTGAAACTATGTCAAAAGGCTGTTCMCACCCCGAGGAAGCCATTGGAAAAGGAATCTGGTTGATATCCCTTTAATTGGACAAAAGGCAGGCAATGGAACAGTGATTTTTCAAAATAAGAGTCACTTCCGGGTTGGATTTCCTCAGGTTTTCGCCTGCAAAATCAGTTCTGTTATACTCACAGACAATATTTTGACAGTTTTGGAAACTTTAAAGTGTTTTCTATCCTACTCTGTCAATTATATGCATATTCTAGTATCTGGACCTGAGAAATAGCCAGCTTACATTGGGAACGTTATTTTTCCAAACATTACAATTCTGCCCCCTAGTTTCAAGTGTGCCTTGAATTCTAAATACATTTTAGATTATTATTATTATTTTTGGTTATTACATGATTCCATATGTGTTAATTCATAGTTTATGTCTTCACTATTATTCTACAATGTAGGAAATAGTAAAAAAACTAAATAAAAAAAAACCCTTGAATGAGTAGGTGTGTCCAAACTTTTGACTGGTAATGTACGTTTTTCCAGCAGCAGACTATGATCGATAATGTCAAAAGCCACACTGAAGTCTAACAAAACAGACCCCCACAATCTTTTAATCATCAATTTCTCTCAACTAATCATCAGTCATTTGTAGAAGTGCTGTGCTTGTTGATTGTCTTTCCCTATAAGCGTGCTGAAAAACTGTTGTCAACTTGTTTACTGTAAAATAGCATTTTTTTCTAAAACTTTACTAAGGGTTGGTAACAGGCTGATTGGTTGGTTATTTGAGCCAGTAAAGGGGGCTTTACTATTCTTAGGTAGTGGAATGACTTTTGCTTCCCTCCAGGCCTGAGGGCACATACTTTCCAGTAGGCTTCAATTGAATCAAATCAAATCAAGTTTATTTTATATAGCCCTTCGTACATCAGCTAATATCTCGAAGTGCTGTACAGAAACCCAGCCTAAAACCCCAAACAGCAAGCAATGCA